>NW_027508786.1:117500-172500 GCF_051911475.1 Siphateles boraxobius
AATTTTCAGTTAAAGTGTTCAATCTCTCGTCTCATATAACGATATAAAGTGTAGTACAGGTCCTTCTCAAAAAATTAGCATATTGTGATAAAGTTAATTATTTTCCATAATGTAATGATAAAAATTAAACGTTCATATATTTTAGATTCATTGCACACCAACTGAAATATTTCAGGTCTTTTATTGTTTTAATACTGATGATTTTGGCATACAGCTCATGAAAACCCAAAATTCCTGTCTCAAAAAATTAGCATATCATGAAAAGGGTCTCTAAACGAGCTATTAACCTAATCATCTGAATCAACTAATTAACTCTAAACACCTGCAAAAGATTCCTTAGGCTTTTAAAAACTCCCTGCCTATTTCATTACTCAAAACCGCAATCATGGGTAAGACTGCCGACCTGACTGCTGTCCAGAAGGCCTTCATTGACACCCTCAAGCAAGAGGGTAAGACACAGAAAGAAATTTCTGAACAAATAGGCTGTTCCCAGAGTGCTGTATCAAGGCACCTCAGTGGGAAGTCTGTGGGAAGGAAAAAGTGTGGCAAAAAACGCTGCACAACGAGAAGAGGTGACCGGACCCTGAGGAAGATTGTGGAGAAGGACCGATTCCAGACCTTGGGGGACCTGCGGAAGCAGTGGACTGAGTCTGGAGTAGAAACATCCAGAGCCACCGTGCACAGGCGTGTGCAGGAAATGGGCTACAGGTGCCGCATTCTCCTCGTCAAGCCACTTTTGAACCAGAAACAGCAGCAGAAGCGCCTGACCTGGGCTACAGAGAAGCAGCACTGGACTGTTGCTCAGTTTTGCATGTCATTCGGAAATCAAGGTGCCAGAGTCTGGAGGAAGACTGGGGAGAAGGAAATGCCAAAATGCCTGAAGTCCAGTGTCAAGTACACACAGTCAGTGATGGTCTGGGGTGCCATGTCAGCTGCTGGTGTTGGTCCACTGTGTTTTATCAAGGGCAGGGTCAATGCAGCTAGCTATCAGGAGATTTTGGAGCACTTCATGCTTCCATCTGCTGAAAAGCTTTATGGAGATGAAGATTTCATTTTTCAGCACGACCTGGCACCTGCTCACAGTGCCAAAACCACTGGTAAATGGTTTACTGACCATGGTATTACTGTGCTCAATTGGCCTGCCAACTCTCCTGACCTGAACCCCATAGAGAATCTGTGGGATATTGTGAAGAGAAAGTTGAGAGACGCAAGACCCAACACTCTGGATGAGCTTAAGGCCGCTATCGAAGCATCCTGGGCCTCCATAACACCTCAGCAGTGCCACAGGCTGATTGCCTCCATGCCACGCCGCATTGAAGCAGTCATTTCTGCAAAAGGATTCCCGACCAAGTATTGAGTGCATAACTGAACATAATTATTTGAAGGTTGACTTTTTTTTGTATTAAAAACACTTCTTTTATTGGTCGGATGAAATATGCTAATTTTTTGAGACAGGAATTTTGGGTTTTCATGAGCTGTATGCTAAAATCATCAGTATTAAAACAATAAAAGACCTGGAATATTTTAGTTGGTGTGCAATGAATCTAAAATATATGAAAGTTAAATTTTTATCATTAAATTATGAAAAATAATGAACTTTATCACAATATGCTAATTTTTTGAGAAAGACCTGTATATTGGGGCCTTAAAGGAGTCGTTCACTTCAGAATTAAGATTTTTACGATTTTTCCTCCATATAGTGACTTCAGTGCAGCTTCAGAGTCTCGACACGATCCCAGCCGAGGAATAAGAGTCTGATCTACACAAACCAGCGGACATTTATAACAAAAATAAACATTTATATACTTTAACCACAAATGCTCGTCTTGCTCTAGCTGTGATGATTCACACATTACGTAATCATGTAAAACTAATCACACTGAAACTCACATTTGGACCATCAACCCGTTGGACTCCATTGAAGTCACTATATGGAGAAAATCCTGGAATGTTTTACTCATTTCTTTTAATTTGAAGAAAAAATGACTTGAAGATCTTGGATGATGTGGAGGAGAGTAAATTATCATTTTAATTCTGAAGTGAACGACTCCTTTAAGTCCAGTGACACCATCTATCAGCCACACGGACCGAAGTCTCCTGAAGCCCAGTCTCCGGCCGGATCATCAGCAATCTCCGGCGTTTCACAGATGTCTGAGATCTTCACCTGCGTTAGGCTTGTTCTAGTGTTTGTCACTGTGACTGTGAGCATTCAGCCCAAATGTCCCGTAGAAAACCACATGAACATCCGTTTGCTCATATTATAAATAACTGTTTGTATCAGAATCAGGGTATTGATGACTATCCCTCAGTGTTGTGTAAAGGTTCCTGTGTCACGGCCAGCGCCGCGCGTCGCCAGATGCCATCATGTTCAGTGCTGAATCTGACATAATCTGAGGCAACAGAGCACAAGATTATTGTGATTTTTGGCTCGGCACAAAGAGTGACAATGTGTCAGCAAGAGACCGTTGTGCCGACGTGAAGGAAACATGTTGTGTGTGTCTCTGTCTAGACTGCACAACACAATCCCTGTTGTGTTACCCAGCATCAGATAAGAAAGAGCTTCCTTCTACAGTGTGTGTAGTGACCCATGCTTTACTTTAAGTGTTTTAAATCTGATGCTTTGTTCTTAAATAATCAGACACATCATTTAAAGTCCCCTGGATTAGTCAATGATTTTATCCCTTAAAACTCATCTTTGATCACCAAAATGACATATTTAAACGTTTTCTCCTTGAAAATGATTTTTTTCATGCCTTAAAATATCTTGAATGTAACTCGACACCCTTGTCTCATTCAGTATGCGTAGTTTTATGTTTATGTAAATGAGCCCCGCCTCCACTCACTCACTCACTCACTCACTCACTCAGAGATCCACTCGTTGACGATCACATGTTGATCTGATTGGTTACAAGGTAGTTTGTGACGTCAGAAACACCAGCGATTTCAAACCGTGTTTTTGAGACTGTCTTTGGTTCACTGCATTTTTAAGGAGAAAATACTCAGCAATGCTGTCGACTTATGAATTTACACATGGTTTGTCTTAAAGCATATTAAAAACACCACATAGACATATAAACAACATTAAAAGTTGGATTTTCACCACATGGGGACTTTAAAAGGTATAAGTACAGATTGCTGCTGCACTTGCCGCCAGTGTAATTAATTAGTTTGACCTTCCCTGTGACCCCATTAACTGCCCCATAATCCCATGCTTTACCCTCTGCAGCTACTGCCTCCATCACAGGTGCTGGACTCAGTTCCACTGGAGTTGGTTCTGGAGCGGGTTCTAGAGCTGGGCTTGGTTCCACTAGAGCGGATTCTGGAGATGCGGTTGGTTCTAGAGCTGGAGCGGGTTCTGGAGCTGGAGTTGGTTCTAGAGCTGGGCTTGGTTCCACTGAAGTGGGTTTTGGAGCTGGAGTTGGTTCTAGAGCTGGGCTTGGTTCCACTGGAGTGGGTTCTGGAGCTGGAGTGGGTTCTACAGCTGGGCTTGGTTCCACTAGAGCAGGTTCTGGAGATGCGGTTAGTTCTAGAGCTGGAGTGGGTTCTGGAGCTGGAGTGGGTTCCAGAGCTGGGCTTGGTTCCACTAGAGCGGGTTCTGGAGATGCGGTTGGTTCTAGAGCTGGAGCGGGTTCTGGAGCTGGTTCTAGAGCTGGGCTTGGTTCCACTGGAGTTGGTTCTGGAGCTGGAGTTGGTTCTAGAGCTGGAGTTGGTTCTAGAGCACCTGGGCTTGGTTCCACTGGAGTGGGTTCTGGAGCCGGAGTTGGTTCTAGAGCTGGGCATGGTTCCATTGGAGTGGGTTCTGGAGCTGGAGTTGGTTCTAGAGCAGGGCTTGGTTCCACTGGAGTGGGTTCTGGAGCTGGTTCTAGCGCAGGGCTTGGTTCCACTGGAGTGGGTTCTGGAGTAAGAGTTGGTTCTAGAGCAGGGCTTGGTTCCACTGGAGTTGGTTCTAGCGCAGGGCTTGGTTCCACTAGAGCGGGTTCTGGAGCTGGTTCTAGTGCAGGGCTTGGTTCCACTGGAGTGGTTTCTGGAGCTGGAGTTGGTTCTAGAGCAGGGCTTGGTTCCACTGGAGTGGGTTCTGGAGCTGGAGTTTGACCTAGAGCAGGGCTTGGTTCCACTGGAGTGGGTTCTGGAGCTGGAGTTTGTTCTAGAGCAGGGCTTGGTTCCACTGGACTGGGTTCTGGAGCTGGAGTTGGTTCTAGAGCAGGGCTTGGTTCCACTGGACTGGGTTCTGGAGCTGGAGTTTGTTCTAGAGCAGGGCTTGGTTCCACTGGAGTGGGTTCTGGAGCTGAAGTTAGTTCTAGAGCAGGGCTTGGCTCCACTGGGACGTCTGATGGGAATTCTGGAGCTGACGTTGGCTCAGCTGGCTTGGGTTCTGGAGTGGGAGTGAACTGAACTGGTGTGAGATCTGATGTTGGTTCCAGAGCTAGGGCTGTTTCTGCAGCTGTAGTGACAACGAGTTCTGAAGTAGCAAGAACGTCTGCTGGTACTATGGCCTCCAGAGCAGCATCACTGCCGCTGACAGCTGCCTGCTCAGGTTTCCAGTCCTGGTTCGCCGTCTCCGCCGGTCCCGGAACCATCTGATCCAGAACACTGCTCTGAACCGGCAACTGCATCTGGTCTGAGATGGTCATGCTGACTTCTGCTACAATCCCATTACCATTGACTGGCAAAAAAAACACAAGCAGAGGGGAAATAAAGTTTATTAACATGCATTGAACATGCAAATATAATCGTTTGTCATCAGAATAAATTATTTCTTTTTGTTATGAAATGAACATAAGCCAAAGAGTTCTCCATATTCTTGACCCATTATATAAACAGTGCCTAGAGAAAGTGGGGTAAATGAATAATTAGCTCTCAGGTCACATGGATTTAAAGATGCTCTTATTGAATGCTTAAATTTTTCAGCACATGCCTCAAAGCAAAGCCCTGAGTAACTAAAGACGGTATCAGGCATTAAAATTCATATCACAGTCAAATCCATTTATTTGTCTGTAGTGTGAACAGATAAACGTTAACCACACCCCAAATGTAACTTTTAAAAAAATGTATGGCTTTAGCTGAACTCAGAAACACAAACTGTAACAAGGAGTAAATAATTAAGAACACACATTCCTGCCTCACTTTAATGGTTAATATTTATCTTTCTCCAAACACTAATGAAGCATCCTGGAAGACGCTCTCATGGAAACCCAACAGAAACAGCCTGAGTCTGCATATCGAGTGTTTACGGTTCTCTCTTATTCTTTTACACACTTCTCTGCATGTGCAATGTAGAAGAGCGTCAGTCTCCACAGTTGTTTGTTTAACAGCCCGTGTTTATCTTGTTTCATCGGACTGGTTTGATAATTACATTATATACAGATTATGCATCACAGACATGAGAACACATTTAAAGATCATTTCACGAGTTCCTTTGCCGTATAATCTTGCTGTCCGCAGTGGAGGGGCTCGAGGAAGCAGCTTCAACTCGAGCTGAGATAAACCCTTCAGTGGCACTACTAATGCTTAGATGGTAAATGGTAAATGGCGGTGGAACTGGGGAGGTGGAGGTGGAGCTGGGGAGGTGGTGGAGCTGGGGAGGTGGAGCTGGTGAGGTTGGGGAGGTGGAGCTGGTGGAGTTGGGGAGGTGGAGCTGGTGGAGTTGGGGAGGTGGAGCTGGTGGAGATGGGGAGGTGGAGCTGGAGCTGGGGAGGTGGAGTTGGAGCTAGGGAGGTTGAGTTGGGTAGAGGAGCTGGGGAGGTGGAGTTGGGGAGGTGGAGCTTGGCGAGGTGGAGCAGGGGAGGTGGAGCTGGGGAGGTGGAGCTGGTGGAGTTGAGGAGGTAGAGCTTGGGGAGGTGTAGCAGGGGAGGTGGAGCTGGTGGAGTTGGGGAGGTGGAGTTGGAGCTGGGGAGGTGGAGTTGGGGAGGTGCAGCTGGTGGAGTTGGGGAGGTGGAGTCGGAGCTGGGGAGGTGGAGTTGGGGAGGTGGATATGGTGGAGCTGGAGTTGGGGAGGTGGAGCTTGGGAGGTGGAGCTTGGGGAGGTGGAGCTAGGGAGGTGGAGTTGGGGAGGTGGAGCTTGGGGAGGTGGAGTTGGTGGAGTTGGGGAGGTGGGCAGGTGGAGCTGGGAAGGTGGAGCTGGGGGAGGAGGAGCTGGGGAGGAGGAGCTGGGCAGGGGGAGCTGGGGAAGGGGAGCTGGGCAGGTGGAGCTGGGGAGGTGAAGCTGGGGCGGTGGAGCTGGGGAGGTGGAGCTGGGGAGGTGGAGCTGGGGAGGTGGGGATGGGGAGGTGGAGTTGGGGAGGTGGAGCTGGGGAGGTGGAGCTGGGGAGGTGGAACTGGGGAGGTGGAACTGGGGAGGTGGAGCTGGGGAGGTGGAGCTGGGGAGGGAAAGCTGGGCAGGTGGAGTTGGGCAGGTGGAGTTGGGGACCTGGAGTTGGGCAGGTGGAGTTGGGGAGGTGGAGCTGGGCAGCTGGAGTTGGGGAGGTGGAGCTGGGCAGGTGGAGCTGGGGAGGGGGAGCTTGGGGAGGGGGAGCTGGGCAGGTGGAGCTGGGAAGGGGGAGCTTGGGGAGGTGGAGCTTGGGGAGGTGGAGCTTGGGGAGGTGGAGCTTGGGGAGGTGGAGCTTGGGGAGGTGGAGCTGGGGAGGTGGAGTTGGGGAGGTGGAGTTGGGGAGGTGGAGCTTGGGGAGATGGAGTTGGGGAGGTGGAGCTTGGAGGTGGAGCTTGGAGGTGGAGCTTGGAGGTGGAGCTTGGGGAGGTGGAGCTTGGGGAGGTGGAGCTTGGGGAGATGGAGCTGGGGAGGTGGAGTTGGGGAGGTGGAGCTTGGGGAGGTGGAGCTGGGGAGGTGGAGGGACGGCGGAACAGCGGATGCCAGAGCGAGGTGAGCAGCTGCTTATAGTCTCTGGCGGTTAATTGAAAGATTAGATGGGTTCACTCATCCCAAGTTACGTTGAGAACTTCACCTCTTTTGCTGACAGAGACTTTTCCTGTGTGTGAAGGGCTGATTCTACAGACATCAGTGTGATGTACACACACACACACACACACACATGCCTGCAGGTTCTTCCCCGTTCTGAACTCATTTCCTCAAGAAAAAGTAATTTCCTGAAGGTCAGCAGCGCTAAGGAGAGACAGCAGCGACACACAACCTCAGACACACAACCTCAGACAGCAGCGACACACAACCTCAGACACACAACCTCAGACATAACATTAGACACACTACCTCAGACATAACCTTAGACACACAACCTCAGACACACAACTTCAGCCAAAGATGACAGACTCACTATAGACCGTGTGTGTGAGTGAGTGTGTGTGTCTCTGTCCATGTGTTGACACAGTAACAGTGTTCGTTTGAACTGAACTCACGGGTGACGACTCTCTCATTAAGAGTTTATGTTCTTTTATTCTCATGTTTTCCCTCATTATTCATTTTTATATGAAGCTTCTTGACTTGCTCTAAAGTCAAACCCTCTCCTCCATCAAAACTGTTCACTTGCTCAACATTAACCATAAACATAATCATGATCACAAGACAAGTTATGATCCAGAATTACCTCAAACATGAGGATCATGAGAATAACTCAGAACAGAAACACCATCTTAAAGAGTGAGTGCGACTGTGTGTGTGTGTGTGTGTGTGTGTGTGTGTGTGTGTGTGTGTGTGTGTGTGTGTGTGTGTGTGTGTGTGTGTGTGTGTGTGTGTTTTACATTTGACACAAACCCATATATGAGAGAAAAAACAGCCCAGATAAACCCGCAGTAAACACTGAAACATCATGATCATCCTCAGAGTTTCTGCTCCGGCTGATAAACAGGGTGAAGCTGATCTTCTCACGGACCGAGTCACTGTGTGTGTGTGTGTGTGTGTGTGTGTGTGTGTGTGTGTGTGTGTGTGTGTGTGTGTGTGTGTGTGTGTGTGTGTGTGTGTGTGTGTGTGTCAATGGAAGCGCCGAGGTGAACATGATCTGGAAACACAGCGACTGGTCGGACCAGAGGAACAGAGCGACGCCCGGGGCCGAACGAGTCCTGACCGGGTCTGAGCTGTCTGTGCTGATCACTGTCAACTGTGTGTGTGTGTGTGTGTGTGTGTGTGTGTGTGTGTGTGAGAGAGAGAGAGAGAGAGAGAGAGAGTGAGTGTGTGTGTGTGTGTGTGTGTGTGTGTGTGTGTGTGTGTGTGTGTGTGTGTGTGTGTGTGTGTGTGTGTGTGTGTGTGTGTGACAGCACAGACAGAAATAAGATGCAGCTCATCGATTTGAATAATTAAAGATTGCCTATAGGCTATATGACTATGAAAATATGTAATCTCAGACTAAATGTTTGAGGACAATTATGATAACACGTCAAGCGTGTACAGTGTTGCTGTAGTGTATCCCGCATGTTTATGATGAATGTTGAACTTACTCAGAGTTTCCCCGCGCGCGTCCTCCGCTTTGACGCCCGGCCGGTTCTCCTGCGCGAGCGTCTGAGTGCTGGAAGACGAACAGCCCATGATCACACAATCACCCGAAGACTCTGTGTGAAGAAAAACCTCCGATAGCTTCTGGAACTAGTTTAAATAGCGTTCTTCAGTTGTAAGGGTATGCGTTCATGTCCAACACACGCGTCTGGAATGTAACGCGCTGCAGCTCAAACTCACTGGAGCGACGGAGATGCCGCGCATGCGCTGTTCGAACCCGAACACCAGCCTGACAATCACCTGTCACTGTTCATTTATGATTATATTCACTCTAGCACACGTGCATATGAGCTGCAGTCACTGTGTCATGTTTTGGATCTTGGGCTGTTAAACTGACCGTGAACTGCCGAACAACAAATAAATTATGAGTCAGATCTTGATTCATTCAGATGAATTTTATTAAACAAAACTGATTTTGTCCATCTTCCAAAAATAACTCATGTATGGGCCTATGCCTTCGTCATACTTTATATAAACTTTAAAGTATCGAGCCACTGCCGGTCAATGAAGTCCCAGGCAGCACTGTGTGTGACAGTGTTTGTGTGTGAGCGTGTGTGAGAGAGCGACTTCTGGGATCACTTGTTCATGTCGAGGATGACGTCTGAGAGGAGTGTGTTGTGGGATCTTGTTAGTGAGAGAGTGGCTATACTTGGATCCCTCAAAGTTTCAAGTCCTACTTGGAAATTCTATCAAGTATAATAATGTTTCAGCACAAGAAAGTATGATGATATTGAAATGCCATTGTGTCCTGTAATAGGCCTATCCCCATGTATGACTTCAGCAAAATTTCTCCACTGGCCAGTTAAAAAAATAAAATGGCTTTTTGTGGTACAATTCTGAACAGAAACCATATAAACTGGATATATGTTTAAGTGTAGTATTTGTGCAAGTAAAGACAAAAAAAACCCAAATATATTAACTATATTTATTAGAGTCACATGCCATTTCCAGTTATTTTTGGCCATAGCCATATTCTTTAACATTGATGGGGCCGACAGATGCTCTTTCCCAGCGTAGATCTGAGGAACAAATGATTAGTGAGAACTAAAGCCATTTATGACAAGAACTAGTTATCAGAGTTAGTCCAAACCTGTGAGCAGTTGATCACTTCCACTTCTGACGCTACAGGTTGTGTCACAGCATCCGCACACCTGGTCAGAGTCATCTGCAGACACCCACCTGACAAACAAACCTCAGTTCAGTTACGCAACTACTTCACCTGTACACTCATCTAGCAGGCGACGTACCCATTAGCAGAGAATGAACAAGCTTTCTGCTCAGAATTTGGTGAGGTTGCTGCGGCAGCCACCTTCAAAACGCATGTGATGTAGACCTGCAGAGACAATGGTTTGTACACCATATCATACAAAGAGTTGAACAACTACAAGACATACATACCAGCCCACTGTCCGCTTGCTGGAACCTGAACGCCTCCAGCTGAAACCCTAGCTTATCACCTCGAGTCCGGGGCATAAAGCGAGACGTGGAGCCTGTGAGCTTGGCATCAACCAGGCACCTGTGTAGAGAACGGTGAACGCGATTTCACCAATCACCAAGTACCACACGTTCCTGGAACTTTCAGATCAACCAATCAGATTTGAGGGACAAGTTTAGGCTTAGAACCAGGTTAAGGTGTTTCAACAGTGTTATTCACCTATCGTTTCCCTCTGATTTTAATGAAAAGTTATGGGTAGTTACAAAAAGTTGATCCAGGCAGATGTCTTACTTGGCAAAAATCACAGTGCTTCCTCATGTATCCCAGCTTCCAGAAGGGTTGTGTAATCTTTAACTGTGTACCGTTCAGGTCACCGTGATTGCCAAGACGGACAGGTTCCTTGATCAATATATTTAGTTGATTCTGGAATAACATTCCTGTCCCAAAATGTAGTCCTTACCCTATCCCTAAACCTACCCCTACCCTTAAGTTTTCATTAAAATCAGAGGGATAATAATACTGATGTTGAAACACCTTACCCTGGTTCTAATCCTAAACTTGACAAACTGTTAACTTGTCCCTCAAATCTGATTGGTTGATCTGAAAGTTGTTCCAGGATCAACAGAGATCACGTTCACCATAGCAGCTCTTACCCATTATTCTCAATAAAGGAGTATCTGGGGACAGAAGCCACATCAGGGACTGCAGTAGCCATGCAGCTGTCCACAAACACACGGACGGGAACATGGCTGTACACACGCACCGATGCTTCGAGATTTATCATGTCACCCAGGAAGTACTGGTTAGAAGGTCTCTCAAATCTCCAGTCATCTGCAAAGAGAGAAAAGTCTTCACACAGATGATTCACAAGCATACTACAAATCTGTTTGGGCTTCACCAACCAGTCATGAGCTTGAGGGAGAACACAAAGACTTCCTCTGCAACCTTAATTGAGGCATATGGGATCCAAGTGGGCATTAAGGTATCGCTGCTCACATTATGTGTTCTGTAGAGTTAAACAAGCGTCATCTCTCGCCCGTAAACGGCAGGATTAGAGAATCCGGTGAGCCTGAATTACTCGAATCCTCACCTTGGATAATGACACTCGATACCAACCACCGCACCACTACTCCTGACAATAGGAACAGCATATGAAGCCTCTTGTGGGGTGTAGATAACGTTGAACCTGTAGACGAGCTCATCCTCAGTCACCTGAACAGAAAGGTTAATATAAGACGGTTCAGAATACCTATGATCATCGTCACAACAGAAGCTTACCACTGATGTGCTGCTGCATCCATGCAGTTCAGACTCAAAGATCAGCACTTGAGCAGCAGAATCCTCTCCAGTCGCAGTACAGCCTCCCAGTGTAAACCCAGAGGACAACAGTGGGTGCCCAGTCCCAAAGAAGTCCTTCATCACTTCCACATATACAGAGCTATCTCCGCACTGAGCCGCCACACTGTTGGCCGGGCCGGGAGAAGGCAACTCAAAGGGAACGTCTGGCGTCTGGGGTTCCTCTGGTAGACCTGGAAATCTCCACGTCAATTTCTCCACTGGACCCTGTAACAGCTCTTTTAATTGAACACCCATAAGATCTTGAGAAGACTTTCCAAAGTCAGTCCTGACTGGTGTCTGGACAGGCAACGGAGCGGGAAACCTTTGTGGTGCAAATACAGTGTTACTGGGAACCGAAGGCATCCTGGAATCAGCTTGTTGAGAAGCTTGAGCTAATGTTCTAGGCCTAAACTCGCTTGGACTCAAATTATGTGCTGCTCTTGCTCTCCATTGTGCTTCAGAAAGTCCAAGAGCAAGAACAAACACCAATCCAAATCCAACCTGCCAAAACCCCATCATTGCCAAGCTTGTTTCAATGACACATTAGGGTGATACCATCCAAATATATGCAGATGTAAATCAGAATGGCTCCACCCCTCTCCTGACAAGCATTCTTCTCTGCACCTGCCAATTTACTCAATCAATATGTCACAGGTGAAAGTCATTGATTCTTTATTACAGAATAAAATGAATTAACATATAAGGGCATGTTATTAGTAGCTAAATCAAATGATTGCTTATTTTAAATATCAAAATGAAAGGATCAATTCTCTGAAACACAAACAAGCTCAAGTCTTTTTGTGTCTTCCTTTGTTTTTTTAATTCAGAAACATGGCCTTTGCACACTAGTATCCAGAATAATAAAGTTTAGTATGTTTCAGGTTTAGATTATAACATCAAGAGCAATCTCCACAGGGGTCTAAAATGGAGAAATGTATTTCAGAACCAAAGGAATGCAGGATCATAACATTATGCTCCGTGCGATACGATAATCGATACGCTGGCGTCAATTTTTATTAATAAAATAAGGCGCTCTAAATATATTTACCTGCTTCCAGTGTCGCTACTTCATGGGTCCTCGAGGTGGCGCTGAACACATGAACATGTGAACGTGAAACGTGGACATAAGTTAACTAGGTCTTTAACGGGATGGTGGAAATCAGTGCGAGTACAATATTAAATAAACTTCGGCTTTTATACAATTACGGAAGCATGTTGTGAATATACATTTTAGACGCTCTTCACCGAGTGCTTACACAGATACACACAGGAGCGTTGGAGAGCAGGAGTGTATAGCGGATTCTTCTATCAGCGGATATATTAGAGATCTTCTGATGGACGTGCTTTCCAACGCTCCAGTGCGTGCCTGTGTACGCGCTCGTACCTGTGTAAGCGCTCGTACCTGTGTAAGCGCTCGTCAAAGTCTATTTACAACATGTTCTTGAAGTGTTGATCACTGTAACTAATCACAGATATGTTGAGCGCGTGAACACCAATCATAGGAGTTTAAGAATTTCCTCAATCTCTCTCAACACGCTAGGGGCAAATGCTGGTGTCGTCACATTTTTAAAATTTGAAAAACCCCAAGTTGGAGCCTTTGACAACACTATTCCCAGGTGATGTTCCCACCCAGGTTTAAATAAAAGAGGGTGGAAAATGTTTAAATGTACCAGGTTTATATAAAGCGAGTCGATAAGCAGTGAAATGAGTCAGTTTACACACAAAGAAAATTTAAGCTTTTAAAAAGTATACTTAAAATGTTAAATTTAATTTACAGACTGAAAAACCTTTTGTACTGTTTTCTAACAGTTTGGACTTTAATAAAGAGAGAAAACCTGCACTTAACCTTTTCACTGGCATTTTTTCATAGTTGGACAGATATCGTGATGTATCATTATAGGATTGTCTAGCAATATATCGAATATCGCAGCATTGCTGTATCATGATATTATCGGTATTCGCGAGCCGTGTATCATTGCCAAGGGTGCCTCTAGAAATTTTGGGCCCTATGAAAGAATATGATGTTGGTATACCGCACCCATTCCATTAATACAATCGATCTCTGGGGGCCCCAAAAGTGCATGGGCCCTTGGAATCATTCTAACTTTCACCTCCGTAGCGGCGCCCCTGATCGTAGTCTACCCTGTGATTCCTGCCCCTAGTCACCACGTCATTTTTCACACAACCACAGACTGAGCCCATATATGTGTACAAAGCCCCTTTCACACAGTGCGTTGATCCCGGGAAATTGCCGGGAAATTGCCAGAATGCCTTCTGTGTGAATGCAAACACAACCCGAGATTGATCCCGGGTCGGGGACCTAGTAACATTGCCGGGATCAGGCCCGGAACGCGCGCTGTGTGACAAAATCCGTAACCAATGCCGTGTCGTAATGATGACGCTGAAGTGAAGTGAAAGCAATTCTAGTGAAACGGTACGTAATGCGCTAGTTTATGATCGAATCAGAGAAAAA
The DNA here is from genome assembly GCF_051911475.1 of Siphateles boraxobius. Lineage (NCBI taxonomy): Eukaryota > Metazoa > Chordata > Actinopteri > Cypriniformes > Leuciscidae > Siphateles > Siphateles boraxobius. The sequence continues at coordinate 131,184 of NW_027508786.1, forward strand.
ATGCACAAGCGTGGTTTCTCCAGAGAGAAATCGCAGCCCATAAGCAAATTAGACACTGCTGAGACATTACATGTCACATCGATGTCACGTGTCTTCACGGGATTTTTACGGGTTGTGTGTGAACGCACTCTCTGATTCCGGAAAATCACTGGCAGTGTGAATGAACCAAAATCAAACGAACCCGGGGTCAAATCCCGGGTCGCTTTGTCCATGTATTTTCCGGAATCTCTGTGTGAAAGGGGCTCAAAAGGGATGGTCGTTTTAGTAGAAGTAACCATGCCCACTTCAAACATTCTGGCGCCCTGTTGCAAATGTGAATGGAAATTGACTTGATAATTGACAACCAGACTCCAGAGAATCTTTTTGCACGTGTTTGGTTCCGATCGGGCAAAAAACCTAGGACTAGCTCACAAAAGTATACAGGTTTCTTGAAAACACACCCCGGAATTTCACCAGTATGACATCAATCCAAGACACGCTGTATGTCAAAGTTTCCAGTGATATAAGACACTTGAACCTGTGACAAATGGTTTAGGAGTTATGACCCATTATGTACTTCTGATCACTGTAGCTCCACCATCAGGTTGATTGGTGTAAGCCTTGGTGACATAAGGATGAGACATTAAACCGAGGTCCTGACTCTCTGTGGTCATTAAAAATCCCAGGATGTCCTTCGGAAAAAGAGTAGGAGTGTAACCCAATCCTGGCCAAAGTAACCCAGTGTCTCTGTCCATCATGGCCTCCTAATCATCCCCATATACTGATTGGCTTCATCACTGTCTCCTTGCCACCAGTCAGCTGGTGTGTGTGTGCGTGTGTGGTGGGCGTTCTGGCGCAGTATGGCTGCCGTCGCATCATCAGGTGATGCTGCACATTGGTGGTGTTTGAGGAGATTCCCCCTTCCATATGTAAAGCGATTTGAGTACCTAGCAAAGGGTAGTTTTCGCACCGGGTAGTTCTAGGAACGAGCCACCAGGGGGGTTCCCTGAGATCGAATGGTTCCCCGAGATTGAATGGTTCCCCTAGGAACATTTTCCTGGTTGTATTCGCAGCACCAGTATGAACTCTGAAGTGACATAAGCCGCACTTGTTGTGACCTTTAATTTGACAACACCAGAGCCTGAGCACACACTGCTCGCATTCTCCATGTTCAGTGGATTACGATTTGTCTAATAGTCCCGTCTCATTCGTTATTAGATAGAACTGTTATAGGCTACATAAAAAAAGTAGACAGTAATGCACTTTTATTAGCGCATGTCATGTGGTTGATGTCCAGTGTTGCTGAGCAGAAATACATATGTTTCGCTTGGTCCTCTCAGTTGCGTTGGATTTTCTCCTCAGGGTAAAGGTTTAGAGCTCAATCTATCACCGTTTTCTGTTTGTAGAGTTAGTTTCTGAAGTAAATATATAGGCTATAATCTAGGTGCGTTTACACAGCCTTTATAAAAATGGCTTGTGCTTCACATGCATTCGGGCCAATCAGTGTACACTAATGTCACGGTGCAAACACAGCAAAATCCAGGAAATAGTGCTAGGAACAATGAAAAGGTTCCTCTGGTGCGAAAGCCCCTATTCATACTTTTGCATGTGACGTCACAAGTACTGGCTGGCGGGCAAGAACGTTGTTCTCTAGCAACGAAACCCAGTAAACTAATCAAGGATCTTGCCAGGACTTCGCCAGTTTTAATATACAGAAGTTGGTGTTTTGAGGTGTAAATTACATGCCAGATAGTTGTGCGATTGGATGCACTATTATTCAGCATAATCGGGTTAAGAACGTGCATGTAAACGTGCTCATTCCCCAAAAGTGAAAGTAGAAACGGACTGATCTTTCAGCATCTGTCACTGCATTAACGCAGCTTTCTCTCAGAGACGACGATGGATATAACGGTATAGCAACTACTACCTTAATATTTCTCTTGTGGACCTACATTAATGACAGTAAAAAAATTAGAAGAATATTTCTTTTTAAACAGTTTGAAGCTGCTTTTGATTTTCACAGATGGCAGAGTTGTGCTGTTCGTGAACTAAAGACTGTTTTTAGGCCTATATCATTTTAGTGACATTATTCATATTTAGTAATTGTATTTATTGTTTTTAGTGTTTGTGTCAGTAAACGTTTTGTTAATGTGCCATGGAAACAAATTAGCCTCACTATATAATTGATTGTAGTATTGACCATTTTGTCAGCGTTTGTTGCCCGCCAGGTATCCATGGTAGTCACGTGACTGCAAAGTATGAATAGACAGCGGGTATACTCCCATCCCTCAAAGTTTCAAGTCCTTACTTGGAAATTCTATCAAGTATAATAGGGTTTCAGTGTACACACTTGAACCCCAATTAAACCATCCAGTAAGTACATGCTATTGAAATGCCCTTTTGTCCTGTAATAGGCCTATCCCCATAAATTACTTCAGCAAAATAGTATAGTATTTGTGCAAGTAAAGACAAACCCCAAAATATATTTACAACATTTATTAACAAAAAAACACCAGAAGTCACATGACATTTCCAGTTATTTTTGGCCATAGCCATATTCTTTTACACTGATGGGGCCGACAGATGCTCTTTCCCAGCGTAGATCTGAGAAACGAATGATTAGTGAGAACTAAAGCCATGTATCACAAGAACTAGTTATCAGAGTTAATCCAAACCTGTAAGCAGTTGATCACTTCCACTTCTGACGCTACAGGTTGTGTCACAGCATCCGCACACCTGGTCAGAGTCATCTGCAGACACCCACCTGACAAACAAACCTCAGTTCAGTTACGCAACTACTTCACCTGTACACTCATCTAGCAGGCGACGTACCCATTAGCAGAGAATGAACAAGCTTTCTGCTCAGAATTTGGTGAGGTTGCTGCGGCAGCCACCTTCAAAACGCATGTGATGTAGACCTGCAGAGACAATGGTTTGTACACCAGATCATACAAAGAGTTGAACAACTACAAGACATACATACCAGCCCACTGTCCGCTTGCTGGAACCTGAACGCCTCCAGCTGAAACCCTAGCTTATCACCTCGAGTCCGGGGCATAAAGCGAGACGTGGAGCCTGTGAGCTTGGCATCAACCAGGCACCTGTGCACACAACCCAGTTACAGGGAAAACAACCCTTCTGGAAGCTGGGATACATGAGGAAGCACCATGATTTTGCCAAGACAGACATGTTCCTAGATCAACACATTGTTGATCCTTGAATAACATTCCTGTCCCAAAATTTAGTCCTAACCCTATCCTTAACTTTCCCCTAAAATCAGAGGGCTAATAATAATAATAATGTGAATAACACTGATGTTGAAACACCTTACCCTGGTTCTAAGCCTAAAATTGACAAACTGTTAACTTGTCCCTCAAATCTGATTGGTTGATCTGGAAGTTGTTCCAGGATCAACAGAGATCACGTTCACCATAGCAGATCTTACCCATTATTCTCAATAAAGGAGTATCTGGGGACAGAAGCCACATCAGGGACTCCAGTAGCCACGCAGCTGTCCACAAACACACGGACGGGAACATGGCTGTACACACGCACCGATGCTTCGAGATTTATCATGTCACCCAGGAAGTACTGGTTAGAAGGTCTCTCAAATCTCCAGTCATCTGCAAAGAGAGAAAAGTCTTCACACAGATGATTCACAAGCATACTACAAATCGGTTTGGGCTTCACCAACCAGTCATGAGCTTGAGGGAGAACACAAAGACTTCCTCTGCAACCTTAATTGAGGCATATGGGATCCAAGTGGGCATTAAGGTATCGCTGCTCACATTATGTGTTCTGTAGAGTTAAACAAGCGTCATCTCTCGCCCGTAAACGGCAGGATTAGAGCATCCGGTGAGCCTGAATTACTCGAATCCTCACCTTGGATAATGACACTCGATACCAACCACCGCACCACTACTCCTGACAATAGGAACACCATATGAAGCCTCTTGTGGGGTGTAGATAATGTTGAACCTGTAGACGAGCTCATCCTCAGTCACCTGAACAGAAAGGTTAATAGAAGACGGTTCAGAATACCTATGATCATCGTCACAACAGAAGCTTACCACTGATGTGCTGCTGCATTCATGCAGTTCAGACTCAAAGATCAGCACTTGAGCAGCAGAATCCTCTCCAGTCGCAGTACAGCCTCCCAGTGTAAACCCAGAGGACAACAGTGGGTGCCCAGTCCCAAAGAAGTCCTTCATCACTTCCACATATACAGAGCTCTCTCCGCACTGAGCCGCCACACTGTTGGCCGGGCCGGGAGAAGGCAACTCAAAGGGAACGTCTGGCGGCTGGGGTTCCTCTGGTAGACTTGGAAATCTCCACGTCAGTTTCTCCACTGGACCCTGCAACAGCTCTTTTAATTGAACACCCATAAGATCTTGAGAAGACTTTCCAAAGTCAGTCCTGACTGGTGTCTGGACAGGCAACGGAGCGGGAAACCTTTGTGGTGCAAATACAGTGTTACTGGGAACCGAAGGCATCCTGGAATCAGCTTGTTGAGAAGCTTGAGCTGATGTTCTAGGCCTAAACTCGCTTGGACTCAAATTATGTGCTGCTCTTGCTCTCCATTGTGCCTCAGAAAGTCCAAGAGCAAGAACAAACACCAATCCAAATCCAACCTGCCAAAACCCCATTATTGCCAAGCTTGTTTCAATGACAAATTAGGGTGATACCATCCAAATATATGCAGATGTAAATCAGAATGGCTCCACCCCTCTCCTGACAAGCATTCTTCTCTGCACCTGCCAATTTACTCAATCAATATGTCACAGGTGAAAGTCATTGATTCTTTATTACAGAATAAAATGAATTAACATATTAGGGTATGTTATTAGTAGCTAAATCAAATGATTGCTTATTTTAAATATCAAAATGAAAGGATCAATTCTCTGAAACACAAACAAGTTCAAGTCTTTTTGTGTCTTCCTTTGTTTTATTAATTCAGAAACATGGCCTTTGCACACTAGTATCCAGAATAATAAAGTTTAGTATGTTTCAGGTTTAGATTATAACATCAAGAGCAATCTCCACAGGGGTCTAAAATGGAGAAATGTATTTCAGAACCAAAGGAATGCAGGATCATAACATTATGCTCCGTGCGATACGATAATCGATACGCTGGCGTCCATTTTTATTAATAAAATAAGGCGCTCTAAATATATTTACCTGCTTCCAGTGTCGCTACTTCATGGGTCCTCGAGGTGGCGCTGAACACATGAACATGTGAACGTGAAACGTGGACATAAGTTAACTAGGTCTTTAACGGGATGGTGGAAATCAGTGCGAGTACAATATTAAATAAACTTCAGCTTTTATACAATTACGGAAGCATGTTGTGAATATACATTTTAGACGCTCTTCACCGAGCGCTTACACAGATACACACAGGAGCGTTGGAGAGCAGGAGTGTATAGCGGATTCTTCTATCAGCGGATATATTAGAGATCTTCTGATGGACGTGCTTTCCAACGCTCCAGTGCGTGCCTGTGTACGCGCTCGTACCTGTGTACGCGCTCGTACCTGTGTAAGCGCTCGTACCTGTGTAAGCGCTCGTCAAAGTCTATTTACAACATGTTCTGGAAGTGTTGATCACTGTAACTAATCACAGATATGTTGAGCGCGTGAACACCAATCATAGGAGTTTAAGAATCTCCTCAATCTCTCTCAACACGCTGGGGGCAAATGCTGGTGTCGTCACATTTTTAAAATTTGAAAAACCCCAAGTTGGAGCCTTTGACAACACTATTCCCAGGTGATGTTCCCACCCAGGTTTAAATAAAAGAGGGTGGAAAATGTTTAAATGTACCAGGTTTATATAAAGCGAGTCGATAAGCAGTGAAATGAGTCAGTTTACACACAAAGAAAATTTAAGCTTTTAAAAAGTATACTTAAAATGTTAAATTTAATTTACAGACTGAAAAACCTTTTGTACTGTTTTCTAACAGTTTGGACTTTAATAAAGAGAGAAAACCTGCACTTAACCTTTTCACTGGCATTTTTTCATTGTTGGACAGATATCGTGATGTATCATTATAGGATTGTCTAGCAATATATCGAATATCGCAGCATTGCTGTATCATGATATTATCGGTATTCGCGAGCCGTGTATCATTGCCAAGGGTGCCTCTAGAAATTTTGGGCCCTATGAAAGAATATGATGTTGGTATACCGCACCCATTCCATTAATACAATCGATCTCTGGGGGCCCCAAAAGTGCATGGGCCCTTGGAATCACTCTAACTTTCACCTCCTTAGCGGCGCCCCTGATCGTAGTCTACCCTGTGATTCCTACCCCTAGTCACCACGTCATTTTTCACACAACCACAGACTGAGCCCATATATGTGTACAAAGCCCCTTTCACACAGTGCGTTGATCCCGGGAAATTGCCGGGAAATTGCCAGAATGCCTTCTGTGTGAATGCAAACACAACCCGAGATTGATCCCGGGTCGGGGACCTAGTAACATTGCCGGGATCAGGCCCAGAACGCGCGCTGTGTGACAAAATCCGTAACCAATGCCGTGTCGTAATGATGACGCTGAAGTGAAGTGAAAGCAAGGCTAGTGAAACGGTACGTAATGCGCTAGTTTATGATCGAATCAGAGAAAAAAATGCACATGCGTGGTTTCTCCAGAGAGAAATCGCAGCCCATAAGCAAATTAGACACTGCTGAGACATTACATGTCACATCGATGTCACGTGTCTTCACGGGATTTTTACGGGTTGTGTGTGAACGCACTCTCTGATTCCGGAAAATCACTGGCAGTGTGAATGAACCAAAATCAAACGAACCCGGGGTCAAATCCCGGGTCACTTTGTCCATGTATTTTCCGGAATCTCTGTGTGAAAGGGGCTCAAAAGGGATGGTCGTTTTAGTAGAAGTAACCACGCCCACTTCAAACATTCTGGCGCCCTGTTGCAAATGTGAATGGAAATTGACTTGATAATTGACAACCAGACTCCAGAGAATCTTTTTGCACGTGTTTGGTTCCGATCGGGCAAAAACCTAGGACTAGCTCACAAAAGTATACAGGTTTCTTGAAAACACACCCCGGAATTTCACCAGTATGACATCAATCCAAGACATGCTGTCTGTCAAGGATTCCAGTGATAAAAGACACTTGAACCTGTGACAAATGGTTTAGGAATTATGACCCATTATGTACTTCTGATCACTGTAGCTCCACCATCAGGTTGATTGGGGTAAGCCTTGGTGACATAAGGATGAGACATTAAACCGAGGTCCTGACTCTCTGTGGTCATTAAAAATCCCAGGATGTCCTTCGGAAAAAGAGTAGGAGTGTAACCCAATCCTGGCCAAAGTAACCCAGTGTCTCTGTCCATCACGGCCTCCTAATCATCCCCATATACTGATTGGCTTCATCACTGTCTCCTCGCCACCAGTAAGCTGGTGTGTGTGTGGTGGGCGTTCTGGCGCAGTATGGCTGCCGTCGCATCATCAGGTGATGCTGCACATTGGTGGTGTTTGAGGAGATTCCCCCTTCCATATGTAAAGCGATTTGAGTACCTAGCAAAGGGTAGTTTTCGCACCGGGTAGTTCTAGGAACGAGCCACCAGGGGGGTTCCCTGAGATCGAATGGTTCCCCTAGGAACATTTTCCTGGTTGTATTCGCAGCACCAGTATGAACTCTGAAGTGACATAAGCCGCACTTGTTGTGACCTTTAATTTGACAACACCAGAGCCTGAGCAAACACTGCTCGCATTCTCCATGTTCAGTGGATTACGATTTGTCTAATAGTCCCGTCTCATTCGTTATTAGATAGAACTGTTATAGGCTACATCAAAAAAGTAGACAGTAATGCACTTTTATTAGCGCATGTCATGTGGTTGATGTCCAGTGTTGCTGAGCAGAAATATATATGTTTCGCTTGGTCCTCTCAGTTGCGTTGGATTTTCTCCTCAGTGTAAAGGTTTAGAGCTCAATCTATCACCGTTTTCTGTTTGTAGAGTTAGTTTCTGAAGTAAATATATAGGCTATAATCTAGGTGCGTTTACACAGCCTTTATAAAAATGGCTTGTGCTTCACATGCATTCGGGCCAATCAGTGTACACTAATGTCACGGTGCAAACACAGCAAAATCCAGGAAATAGTGCTAGGAACAATGAAAAGGTTCCTCTGGTGCGAAAGCCCCTATTCATACTTTTGCATGTGACGTCACAAGTACTGGCTGGCGGGCAAGAACGTCGTTCTCTAGCAACGAAACCCAGTAAACTAATCAAGGATCTTGCCAGGACTTCGCCAGCTTTAATATACAGAAGTTGGTGTTTTGAGGTGTAAATTACATGCCAGATAGTTGTGCGATTGGATGCACTATTATTCAGCATAATCGGGTTAAGAACGTGCATGTAAACGTGCACATTCCCCAAAAGTGAAAGTAGAAACGGACTGATCTTTCAGCATCTGTCACTGCATTAACGCAGCGTTCTCTCAGAGACGACGATGGATATAGCGGTACAGCGACGACTACCTTAATATTTCTCTTGTGGACCTACATTAATGACAGTAAAAAAATTAGAAGAATATTTCTTTTTAAACAAGTTTGAAGCTGCTTTTGATTTTCACAGATGGCAGAGTTGTGCTGTTCGTGAACTAAAGACTGTTTTTAGGCCTATATCATTGTAGTGATATTATTCATATTTAGTAATTGTATTTATTGTTTTTGGTGTTTGTGTCAGTAAACGTTTTGTTAATGTGCCATGGAAACAAATTAGCCTCACTATATAATTGATTGTAGTATTGACCATTTTGTCAGCGTTTGTTGCCCGCCAGGTATCCATGGTAGTCACGTGACTGCAAAGTATGAATAGACAGCGGGTATACTCCCATCCCTCAAAGTTTCAAGTCCTTACTTGGAAATTCTATCAAGTATAATAGGGTTTCAGCATACACACTTGAACCCCAATTAAATCATCCAGTAAGTACATGCTATTGAAATGCCCTTTTGTCCTGTAATAGCCCTATCCCCATAAATTACTTCAGCAAAATGTCCCCCCCCCCCCACATAGGCCAGGAGAAATAGGCTTTTTGTAGTACATATCTGAACAGGAACCATGTAAACTGGATAAATATGTTTAAGTGTAGTATTTGTGCAAGTAAAGACAAAAAACCCAAATATATTACAACATTTATTAACAAAAAAACACCAGAAGTCACATGACATTTCCAGTTATTTTTGGCCATAGCCATATTCTTTTACACTGATGGGGCCGACAGATGCTCTTTCCCAGCGTAGATCTGAGAAACGAATGATTAGTGAGAACTAAAGCCATGTATCACAACAACTAGTTATCAGAGTTAGTCCAAACCTGTGAGCAGTTGATCACTTCCACTTCTGACGCTACAGGTTGTGTCACAGCATCCGCACACCTGGTCAGAGTCATCTGCAGACACCCACCTGACAAACAAACCTCAGTTCAGTTACGCAACTACTTCACCTGTACACTCATCTAGCAGGCGACGTACCCATTAGCAGAGAATGAACAAGCTTTCTGCTCAGAATTTGGTGAGGTTGCTGCGGCAGCCACCTTCAAAACGCATGTGATGTAGACCTGCAGAGACAATGGTTTGTACACCATATCATACAAAGAGTTGAACAACTACAAGACATACATACCAGCCCACTGTCCGCTTGCTGGAACCGGAACGCCTCCAGCTGAAACCCTAGCTTATCACCTCGAGTCCGGGGCATAAAGCGAGACGTGGAGCCTGTGAGCTTGGCATCAACCAGGCACCTGTGCACACAACCCAGTTACAGGGAACACAACCCTTCTGGAAGCTGGGATACATGAGGAAGCACCATGATTTTGCCACACATTGTTGATCCTTGAATAACATTCCTGTCCCAAAATTTAGTCCTAACCATATCCTTAACTTTTCCCTAAAATCAGAGGGCTAATAATAATAATAATAATAATAATGTGAATAACACTGATGTTGAAACACCTTACCCTGGTTCTAAGCCTAAACTTGACAAACTGTTAACTTGTCCCCATAATCTGATTGGTTGATCTGAAAGTTGTTCCAGGATCAACAGAGATCACGTTCACCATAGCAGCTCTTACCCATTATTCTCAATAAAGGAATATCTGGGGACAGAAGCCACATCAGGGACTGCAGTAGCCACGCAGCTGTCCACAAACACACGGACGGGAACATGGCTGTACACACGCACCGATGCTTCGAGATTTATCATGTCACCCAGGAAGTACTGGTTAGAAGGTCTCTCAAATCTCCAGTCATCTGCAAAGAGAGAAAAGTCTTCACACATGATTCACAAGCATACTACAAATCAGTTTGGGCTTCACCAACCAGTCATGAGCTTGAGGGAGAACACAAAGACTTCCTCTGCAACCTTAGTTGAGCCATATGGGATCCAAGTGGGCATTAAGGTATCGCTGCTCACATTATGTGTTCTGTAGAGTTAAACAAGCGTCATCTCTCGCCCGTAAACGGCAGGATTAGAGCATCCGGTGAGCCTGAATTACTCGAATCCTCACCTTGGATAATGACACTCGATACCAACCACCGCACCACTACTCCTGACAATAGGAACACCATATGAAGCCTCTTGTGGGGTGTAGATAATGTTGAACCTGTAGACGAGCTCATCCTCAGTCACCTAAACAGAAAGGTTAATAGAAGACGGTTCAGAATACCTATGATCATCGTCACAACAGAAGCTTACCACTGATGTGCTGCTGCATCCATGCAGTTCAGACTCAAAGATCAGCACTTGAGCAGCAGAATCCTCTCCAGTCGCAGTACAGCCTCCCAGTGTAAACCCAGAGGACAACAGTGGGTGCCCAGTCCCAAAGAAGTCCTTCATCACTTCCACATATACAGAGCTCTCTCCGCACTGAGCCGCCACACTGTTGGCCGGGCCGGGAGAAGGCAACTCAAAGGGAACGTCTGGCGGCTGGGGTTCCTCTGGTAGACTTGGAAATCTCCACGTCAGTTTCTCCACTGGACCCTGCAACAGCTCTTTTAATTGAACACCCATAAGATCTTGAGAAGACTTTCCAAAGTCAGTCCTGACTGGTGTCTGGACAGGCAACGGAGCGGGAAACCTTTGTGGTGCAAATACAGTGTTACTGGGAACCGAAGGCATCCTGGAATCAGCTTGTTGAGAAGCTTGAGCTGATGTTCTAGGCCTAAACTCGCTTGGACTCAAATTATGTGCTGCTCTTGCTCTCCATTGCGCTTCAGAAAGTCCAAGAGCAAGAACAAACACCAATCCAAATCCAACCTGCCAAAACCCCATTATTGCCAAGCTTGTTTCAATGACAACTTAGGGTGATACCATCCAAATATATGCAGATGTAAATCAGAATGGCTCCACCCCTCTCCTGACAAGCATTCTTCTCTGCACCTGCCAATTTACTCAATCAATATGTCACAGGTGAAAGTCATTGATTCTTTATTACAGAATAAAATGAATTAACATATAAGGGCATGTTATTAGTAGCTAAATCAAATGATTGCTTATTTTAAATATCAAAATAAAGGATCAATTCTCTGAAACAGAAACAACCTCAAGTCTTGTTGTGTCTTCCTTTGTTTTATTAATTCAGAAACATGGGGTGCTTCTCATTTCTTATTTGTGCATCCTCGTTTCCTTTCCTCGCTTCCTTTCCTAGCGTCTCAGCTCCTCCCCTGTAGGTTGTGAGGGAAGGACGCAAGGAAAGAAAATGAGGACTGAGGAATCGAATGAAAGCTTTTTTTATACATTGGAATACTTGATCACTCGAGCGTCACTTCATAGCGCCATCAGCAGCGCTCAAAGCATCTGCCCTTATGTTGTTGAAGTTTGTTTAAGAAATTCATAATGAATAATAATAAAGCAAGATACCCTGTTGAAATATGTGTAATGTGTGGTTTATATAAACTGCAAGAGAAAGTATACATTAAAACAGATTGTGATCGATGTGAAGGGGGAGGAGAATGTATACGCGCGTCACGTTTAGTCGATAAAACTCGCTCATGACTCCTCTGAAAGCCTCCTCACTCCTCGATCCCGAACTCCTCACGGTGCAATTAGAGAATTGAGATGTCCTTCAAGATGGCTGAGCTCGATCGGTTTCCGGGTCATAGGATGGAGGACAGAGGAACGAGACGAGGAGGGATATTGAGAAGCACCCATGGCCTTTGCACACTAGTATCCAGAATAATAGAGTTTAGTATGTTTCAGCTTTAGATTATAACATCGAGCAATCTCCACATGAATGCAGGATCATAACAATATTTTATTATAGATTCACTGATATGTTTTCTCCCCATTACAACTGTTATGTTTAGGTTGATCAGTGTTTGTGGATTCATTGTAGACTTCATTCTTTCTTGATCTATTCTGTACCGAAAGACTATAATCTAAACAATCTACTAAAACAATTTAATTTATAATACAAAGTTAAGCTCATTAGAATTAAAAAAATGTTGGGGTTTGAAACATGACATAACACATTAAAACATGCTGGAGAATCTTAAAGAAATATATAGGCCTAGTTAAGTTCACAAATAGTTTATGATATCGGTCACTAAAGCGGATTCTACTATCAGCGGATATATTAGAGATCTTCTGATAGACGTGCTTTCCAACGCTCCAGTGCGTGCCTGTGTACGCGCTCCTACCTGTGTAAGCGCTCGTACCTGTGTAAGCGCTCGTAACTGTGTACGCGCTCGTACCTGTGTCGTACCTGCGCTCGTCAAGGTCTATTTACAACATGTTCTAGAAGTGTTGATCACTGTAACCAATCACAGATATGTTGAGCGCGTGAACACGATGAGTTTAAGAATCCGCTCAACAGCGCTCAAGAGGCAAATGCTGTAGTCGTCACATTTTCAAAATTTTAAAAACCCAAGTCGGAGCCTTGGTTTATTTTCAGGAAGCTGGTAAACACTGAGAGATTTGTTGACAAAAAGAAACTGAAACATATTATGCTATACTGTCAGAAAGGCTGGAAGAAGGATAATGCTAAATAAAAATGCAATTTATACTAGGAGATATTTAACAAAATAACTCGGGAAATGAATTTTACAGTTTTATTATCTTAAAATAACTAATTTGTGGGAGAGGACATACAAAAAGGGAGTCATTTTGATCCACACACTCCACCAGTCGGTGGCGGTAATACACCATTTCGACAATATAATGAAGGTTGGAGAGGAAGAAGAAGAAGAAGAAGAAGAGAGAGCTCGTGTCCGCCAGGCCGCGCTTCTCTGGGGGATTTTTAAAGTATGTATTTTACATGTTTATTTTACCTCTGAACGGTGTTTTCTAATGTGTCTGTGATCTAAATCAGGTATATTCTAATGTAATTGCATTTGCGTTGGTTTTTGTTCTTTATCTTGAGAAGGAGCTTTGGGAGTGTCTCGGGAACGCACGTGGAAGAGTTTTATTAATGTAATATAATAATTGTTTACTCGAATGATTTTGGTGTTTCTGCTGGTTTTATGCGATCTTAGATTTTACATCAATGGTAATTTTCTTCTCTTGATGGTTTTTGTAGTTTGTGTTAGTTTTAAACTCCCCCTGTAGCCAATCATTGTATCCCCTAAAACTCATTTTTGATCACCAAAATGACATATTTAAACGTTATTCTTGAAAACAAAATTTTTCATGCCTTCAAATATCTTGAACGTAACTCGACACCCTTGCCTCATTTAGTGTACGCGGTTTTATGAATATGCAAATGAGCCCCGTTCCATTTACAGTTCCTTTACTCCCATAAACCACATTATTTTTTCAGAATAGGCATTAGACATGTCATTTTTATTGTAATGTTAAGGTCAAGTTTACCACCATTTATTTTGATCTTTTGGAATAAATGAATCATGTGCCTGTGATTGACATTAGTTACTGAAACATCTGCTTTTGCATGATGGTGTGCGTGTGTTTATATATATGTATATATATATATTTTTTTTATTATTGTTGTTTTTCTCTCTCTTACAGTGAGGCTCCTGTAGATCGAGGTGAGATTGACTTCTCTGTGTGTGTGTGTGTGTGTGTGTGTGTGTGTGTGTGTGTGTGTGTGTGTGCGAGCGAATCTTCTCGCCTGTCGGGCCTGTCAGTGGTCAGATCAGGGCTAGCCATTCGCTAGATTAACGGGCCGGTCCGAGACGTGCAGATCCGCTGATGTGCTTCATCTGTTCTCCACCTGCACCGCTGGCCACATCTGTGTTCCTCACACACACACACACACACACACACACACACACACACACACACACACACACACTCCATCAGAGAGCCTCTTTTAGCAGCTGATGTCCGGGTTAGATGTGCAGTGCTGTGGATCTTGACGAACAGAAACACTGTTACTGTATTTACTATAGTAAAGCTGGCTTAAAATCCCTTTCTTTCCCCAGGTCACGACCTCGGGACGAGCATCAGCGAACTGAAGATCTCCGCACACTTCAGCTCATCTGCAGGATTTTAATGCACTTCTACATTTCTTTTTACTTTACAATAAACATGTAAAATCATAGACAAAATCATAACTCAGGGTTCGTACAAGTGCTGTAAGTGCTTGAATTTGACTCTAAAATATAAGTTCTAGAAAACCCTTGAAAACAGCCATATTTATTAAAAAGTACTTGAATTATTGAAAAAATATATGCGAAATTAGTGTTTAATTTGATTAATAAAACAATCTTTTCACGCAAAATGAACTGCAGCCCGTCTGATATAGATATAGAGGCATTTCACACGGCTAGGAGTGTGATATTGCTCATATAAATATCCAAATATATAATACAGCTTTCATTCTTCAGGTTAATCATATATTCAATGAATATAAAATCACTTTGATTAAGAAAGCGATATCTAGATATCTAGTATAGATATCACAAGGAAATGTCATAGTGTCCTTTCAGTGGTTAAAGTTATTAATTTAACATTTTGTTTTATTAGTTTATTTTTATTTATCCATTTGCCCTTTTTAGAATTTGAAAGATAATAAAGATATTATTTAACAAGAGAGATCTCTGATTATAGTCTTTCAAAACCAAAACAGTAGTGCTTAAAGTCCTGGACTTTTGTTCTCCAGCATCTGTACGAACCCTGAAACGGTTATTCTCCTGTTTATTACTGTAAAGCTGCAGTGAAACGGTTATTCTCCTGTTTATTACTGTAAAGCTGCTGTGAAACGGTTATTCTCCTGTTTATTACTGTAAAGCTGCAGTGAAACGGTTATTCTCCTGTTTATTACTGTAAAGCTGCTGTGAAACGGTTATTCTCCTGTTTATTACTGTAAAGCTGCTGTGAAACGGTTATTCTCCTGTTTATTACTGTAAAGCTGCAGTGAAACGGTTATTCTCCTGTTTATTACTGTAAAGCTGCAGTGAAACGGTTATTCTCCTGTTTATTACTGTAAAGCTGCTGTGAAACGGTTATTCTCCTGTTTATTACTGTAAAGCTGCTGTGAAACGGTTATTCTCCTGTTTATTACTGTAAAGCTGCTGTGAAACGGTTATTCTCCTGTTTATTACTGTAAAGCTGCTGTGAAACGGTTATTCTCCTGTTTATTACTGTAAAGCTGCTGTGAAACGGTTATTCTCCTGTTTATTACTGTAAAGCTGCAGTGAAACGGTTATTCTCCTGTTTATTACTGTAAAGCTGCTGTGAAACGGTTATTCTCCTGTTTATTACTGTAAAGCTGCAGTGAAACGGTTATTCTCCTGTTTATTACTGTAAAGCTGCTGTGAAACGGTTATTCTCCTGTTTATTACTGTAAAGCTGCAGTGAAACGGTTATTCTCCTGTTTATTACTGTAAAGCTGCTGTGAAACGGTTATTCTCCTGTTTATTACTGTAAAGCTGTAGTGAAACGGTTATTCTCCTGTTTATTACTGTAAAGCTGCTGTGAAACGGTTATTCTCCTGTTTATTACTGTAAAGCTGCTGTGAAACGGTTATTCTCCTGTTTATTACTGTAAAGCTGCAGTGAAACGGTTATTCTCCTGTTTATTACTGTAAAGCTGCTGTGAAACGGTTATTCTCCTGTTTATTACTGTAAAGCTGCAGTGAAACGGTTATTCTCCTGTTTATTACTGTAAAGCTGCAGTGAAACGGTTATTCTCCTGTTTATTACTGTAAAGCTGCTGTGAAACGGTTATTCTCCTGTTTATTACTGTAAAGCTGCTGTGAAACGGTTATTCTCCTGTTTATTACTGTAAAGCTGCTGTGAAACGGTTATTCTCCTGTTTATTACTGTAAAGCTGCAGTGAAACGGTTATTCTCCTGTTTATTACTGTAAAGCTGCTGTGAAACGGTTATTCTCCTGTTTATTACTGTAAAGCTGCTGTGAAACGGTTATTCTCCTGTTTATTACTGTAAAGCTGCAGTGAAACGGTTATTCTCCTGTTTATTACTGTAAAGCTGCAGTGAAACGGTTATTCTCCTGTTTATTACTGTAAAGCTGCAGTGAAACGGTTATTCTCCTGTTTATTACTGTAAAGCTGCTGTGAAACGGTTATTCTCCTGTTTATTACTGTAAAGCTGCAGTGAAACGGTTATTCTCCTGTTTATTACTGTAAAGCTGCAGTGAAACGGTTATTCTCCTGTTTATTACTGTAAAGCTGCAGTGAAACGGTTATTCTCCTGTTTATTACTGTAAAGCTGCTGTGAAACGGTTATTCTCCTGTTTATTACTGTAAAGCTGCAGTGAAACGGTTATTCTCCTGTTTATTACTGTAAAGCTGCAGTGAAACGGTTATTCTCCTGTTTATTACTGTAAAGCTGCAGTGAAACGGTTATTCTCCTGTTTATTACTGTAAAGCTGCTGTGAAACGGTTATTCTCCTGTTTATTACTGTAAAGCTGCAGTGAAACGGTTATTCTCCTGTTTATTACTGTAAAGCTGCTGTGAAACGGTTATTCTCCTGTTTATTACTGTAAAGCTGCAGTGAAACGGTTATTCTCCTGTTTATTACTGTAAAGCTGCAGTGAAACGGTTATTCTCCTGTTTATTACTGTAAAGCTGCAGTGAAACGGTTATTCTCCTGTTTATTACTGTAAAGCTGCTGTGAAACGGTTATTCTCCTGTTTATTACTGTAAAGCTGCAGTAAAACGGTTATTCTCCTGTTTATTACTGTAAAGCTGCAGTGAAACGGTTATTCTCCTGTTTATTACTGTAAAGCTGCAGTGAAACGGTTATTCTCCTGTTTATTACTGTAAAGCTGCTGTGAAACGGTTATTCTCCTGTTTATTACTGTAAAGCTGCAGTGAAACGGTTATTCTCCTGTTTATTACTGTAAAGCTGCAGTGAAACGGTTATTCTCCTGTTTATTACTGTAAAGCTGCAGTGAAACGGTTATTCTCCTGTTTATTACTGTAAAGCTGCAGTGAAACGGTTATTCTCCTGTTTATTACTGTAAAGCTGCTGTGAAACGGTTATTTTCCTAAAATAAATGCAAGAAAATGCTTTCTCCGGGTCTCCCCTTTATGACAACATTCGGTTTGAGTTTGGATATGTCTAATTATTGTTCATAAAGCCTGTGTCCTATACGCGTGTCTGAAGTCCTGCATTTTCTTTATTGAATCCTCGATAAACAGCGAGTTTCCCTCAGAGACTGAAGTCGGATCACTGAGGTGGATTAGTTTGAAATCATAGTCTTGAATTGTTCTTTAATGTCATGAGGAACTAATATTTTGAGAAATTATTTCTCAGTCTCATTACTGGGCAAAACTGTTTCTCTTTCTGTAACGTGTTTAATTTGCTTCTCTTCAACACCAACGCAACAGCCAAACACAAGCTATCGAACATAAAACAAACTTACAATTATTTTGCACTATTGCCACTTGTTGAGAAATAACTAAAAAAGCAGTAGCCTATAAAAATACATATAGCCTACTAATGCAATCTTTAAAGTTATTTTAAGACGACGCACACAGTTACTTAGTACACATAACATTTTTATAAATAGAAAAGAGGCAGAAAGTTTAAGAACCGCTGATACACAAAAATATCACGCTTCGGTAAATCTTAATAATTACATAGGTGAAAACTATGCCATACTCGGTTATATTTTTTAAATTAAAAAAATGAAATTATGACATATAAAAGTCGATATTATAACAGATAAAAGATATTCGAAATTATGAGTGAAAAATCGAAATGATGCCGTTCTATGTTGTGTGACGCACATCCGATGACGTAACGCGCGCGCAGCCGCAGAAGGAGCCAGAGAGAGAGAGACCTCAGATCACGTGCTTCCTCATATACAGTCCACATAAATCTCCCTCACACACACACACACACACACAATGATCTTAGCGCGCTGTCTGCGGTCTAAAGCTCCTGTCGGGCTCTTCAGAGTCGCAGGGTTGAGCTCGTCTTTACAGCAGAAAGTCACGCGTGAAACAACAACAGACACACAAAAACTCACAATAACAGCAGAAAACACCACAACACACGCTGTTCCTCAGGCCGACACAACACGAGGTGAGGCGCTCAATAACACACAACTCAGGCTCATATTTAACACTAACAGCAAAAGAAATGCATATAAACACGAACTATTTATATATATTCCGTAAAATGCAGTTTGTTTGTTTATGACATTGACAGTTAAGCACATTTCATCTTACAATTCTCATTAATGCAGCGCAAATAATTAATGTCAGTGTTGAAATATGGAGGGTCTTAAAATAGGTTCAATTTTTATGCAAATTATATATATATATATATATTCTGTTAATTTTGTGGTGAAACTAAGCCTATTTAAAGATTGTTAGGCTACACATTACATGTACTGTAACTGTAGTAATAATAAATTATGCATAATTACATGCAATTAAAGGGACTGTTCACCCAAAAAGTCATGTTCCAAACTTGTATGAGTTTCTTTCTTTTGTCGAACACAAAGTAAGATATTTTGAAGAATGTGCGTCACCAGACAGTTGTTGGACCCCATTGACTTCCACAGTGTTTTTGTGAAGAGTTGCTGTAAAGCTCTGTTGTGTTGTTGTGTGTATGTTGTGTGTTAAGGGTTTGACGTGGGTCTGCTGGTGTCGGTCCTGAGACAGGAGAATGCTTCAGACATCTGTGTCATCAGGGTCTCACCTGAGCTCAGGTACACCGATCACATGATCATCGTGAGCGGATCTTCCCCGCGACACCTCAGCGCCATGGCAGAGTGTGTGCTCAAATCGGTAAAGACACGCGCACTGGCAGGGCTATGATAAAACTAGCGGAAACGCAAACTGAATTGAGATCTATGGAAGCTTGTTTTCACCTGAGAATAAAATAAAGGTAATTGTGAGATATTGGGAATCGCGGGGGAAAAGTCAGAATTCCAATTCATAAACTGGGAATTAAAAGTTCTACAATCAGATTCGCAAGAAAAATTTAAAAATTCCGATTTATAAACTAGGAATTGCGAGAAATAAAGTCAGAATTCCAATTTATAAACTGAAATTTGGTAGATATAAAGTCCGAATTGCAAGAAGAAATCCAGAATTGCGAGTTCTAAATTAAGAATGACGAGAAATACAGTAGGAATTGCGAGTTAAAAAATGGGAATTGCAAGAAAAAAGTCAGAATTATTATTCATAAATTGGTAATTAAAAGTACTACAATCAGAATTGCAAGAAAAAAGTCAGAATTTCAATAATAAAATGGGAATTGCGGAAAAAAGTCAGAATTGCGAGTTAAAAATTAAGAATTACGAGAAAAAAGTCAGAATTCCGATTAATAAACTGGGAATTGTGTCAAATAAAGTCAGAATTTCGTAGTATAAACTGGGAATTGCAAGAAATATTGTGAGAAAGTCGGAGTTACCTCTTTTATTGTTTATTACAGGCAGAAACGCTTCCATAGATCCGGATGAAACCGAGTGTGTGTCCAGTGGGATGTGTCCGGTTTGATCCGGCTGAAGACACTCGTATGTTCTCTTATACTCTAAAAACTCTTTCTATTCGCAGTTTAAGTTCCTGCGTAAGAACGAGGAGCGGCACGTTCGGCTGGAGGGCAGAGACTGCGACGACTGGAAGTGCATCGACTTCGGTTCGTAGCGGCTGCGATTGTGTGTGTGTGTGTGTGTGTGTGTGTGTGTGTGTGTGTGAGAGACTGACCGTGTTCTGTCCCGCAGGATCCATGGTGCTTCACCTCATGCTGTCGGACACCAGAGACACGTATGAGCTGGAGAAGCTCTGGACACTGCGCTCGCATGACGAACAGCTCCAGCGCATCCCGCAACACACACTCCCCGCAGACTACATCCTGGACATGCACAACTGATCCCGCAACACACACTCCCCGCAGACTACATCCTGGACATGCACAACTGATCCCGCAACACACACTCCCCGCAGACTACATCCTGGACATGCACAACTGATCCCACAACACACACTCCCCGCAGACTACATCCTGGACATGCACAACTGATCCCGCAACACACACTCCCCGCAGACTACATCCTGGACATGCACAACTGATCCCGCAACACACACTTCATCTATGGGAGAACAGCTTTAGGAAATGTAAATACTGTCAGAAAATCATGGGAAATATCCAGTTTTGAGCTGCTAACTTTGAATAAAAGGATTTAATTCACAAATATTGTGTGTCAAATATAAATGTGTGTTAATAACTTCTGCTTGATGAATCAAAGATGCACATGGTATAACTATGATAACACTAATAATAACTATAAGGAAGAGTATAATTTTAACCTAAACAAAAACTAACAATAACGATAACAAAGTAACTATAACTATTATAACAATAACTATGACAATGATAACGATACGAATGATAACTAACAATAACATGCGATATTGTTCCATTTATTATGTGTTTGCAGCAGTTTCTGCGTCTGTGCCTTTAAATGCTCGAGTTCATTAACCGTCTCGGGCTCTTCAAAAAAAATTTTTTTTTTAACTTGATTGGAATGGTACGAAACTTGGTAAAGGTTTTGGCACTTGCAATGTGAACACAAAAAAATAATGCACATGATTGGAACAGGTTTAATGGTCCTGTATAAAATAGTCCCACTTGTGCTCCTCGCGGTCAGGAATATCGCAGTGGAAATGAATAAGAGTTTCCTCTAGTGGAAGCGTTTGGAACTGCGGCCGAACAACATCTCACTGAATGCTCATTTACTGAGATATCAAGCTCACATTCTGAACACAACTTGTTTAGATTATGGCTTTGGTTTTCATGCAGTTTTAGAGTAAAACATGTTTTTGATAATGTAGATTTCATATAAAAATTGAAGATAGTATTTTTGTGCATTTTTAATAACAATAATAATCTGCCAAGTGTTTGAAAAGAGATCAAACTTCAGTGTTTGGAAGTTTTCCTCTCTGTCCTGCAGTTTCCACGCCCCATTTTTCTTTGCCACTCCCCTGCCATTCAGCCCTTAGTTCAGTCCTGGCAGCACACGAATCCTGCTGACCATAGTCAGTTCCCTGCCACTTGTCAAGTCCCAGTCTCACATAACCCCTTGCTCCCAGCCTACATGTCGTCACCTCAAATTTCGCCTAGAGCTATGACCCCCTCTGCCCAGCCAGCATACCAGCCTCGCAATGTGCAGCCTCACCACCTTACTTCTGTAGCCCCAGCAAGCCATTTAGCTCCCCCTTCAGGCCGACTGCAGTCATATAGCAAGATAGAGGGTCTCTCATGCCCTGATCTTACAAGAGAGGATGAAAGCCAGTATATGATGTTGAAGATGGCCCTATCCAACTTGTTGGATCCAGGAGAGTTTGAGCAGTATAAATATCACATCTTACTGGATCACTTAAAAGTAGATCAGGTTAAGCGGCTTGCTTTAGCTTATTTTTATGCCCAAGATCCCTATACTCAAGCTATTCGGGCCCTAGAGGAGTGTTATGGCCAACCCAGACAGCTTGCTCTGAGAGAGCTCCAGGCTATAATGGAGATGCCTGCTATCCGGATAGGTGATGGTAGAGCCCTAGATCAGTTTTCCCTTAGAGTACAGGCCTTAGTGGGTCTCCTCCAGCCCATGGGCCGTGAAGGTCTATCCGAGCTTACCTGTGGCTCACATGTCGAGGGGCTTTTAGAGAAACTACCCAGTGACCATTTTTTTCAGTTTAAGTGAAGCATGATTTTGAGCGGACCAGGTCCCCTTTCCTATAACCTCCAAGATTTCTCCTCCTGGCTGCAACAGGAAACCCGCTGCCAGGCCAGAAGGGAGAGAACCCTTCAGCCTGTCCGACCAAGGCCACCACCCTCTCACCCATTCCGAGCTACAGCTATACTTCATGGTAGCAAGACTTCGCAAATGACCTCCCCTAAAGTCCAGATAGCACCTCCTAGGGCCAGTCAGTTCCTCCCCCACACCACATCCATACGCTGTCCAGTGTGTGCTTACTGTAACTCCCCTGAACATCATTTCAGTAAATGTGATGACTTCCTCCAGCTCACTGAAGATCAGAAAACTAGTTGGATCAAAGGACAGAAACGCTGCTGGCAGTGTGCACGAGACCACTTTGCAAATCAGTGTGATCTGAAGGGACGCTGCAACCAATGTAATGGGAAACATCTGCAGGTCCTATGCAACATCAACCAGAGGCAAGTGCAGAATTTCTTCCTAGACCATCCTAGCGATTGCAATAAGGTGCTGCTGAAGGTAGGTGAAGTGACCCTACGTAATTGGAACAAGTCCCTAGACACGTATGCCATATTGGATGATGGGTCAGAACGTACGATCCTCCTGCATCCTGCCGCCCAGAAACTCCGGTTGGTAGGAGAGTCTGAGAGCTTGAAGCTGAGGACGGTGAGACAGGATGTCCAGACTCTAAACGGTGCCGCCGTGTCCTTCACCCTCATTCCAAAGGCCCATCCAGAGAAATCCTATGGCATCAGGCATGCCTTCACTGCTGATCAGCTTTCCTTATCTGAACATTCTCTTCCTGTGAAATCCCTCCAGCGGCGCTACACTCATCTCCGGCAGATTCCCTTGAAGCAGTATGATAACGTAAGCCCCCTTCTACTCATAGGAGCTGATCATACCCACCTTATCACTCCAACACTGCCTGTAAAGTTAGGGCCCCCCAGAGCCCCTGTAGCAATCAAAACCCGTCTCGGCTGGACGTTACAGGGCCCTGCTAGAGATATTGTTAGCTCTCGCTCCACCAAGTGTCACTATATCTCCTTTAAATGCCCACCTGATGACATCAACCACAATGTGCAAAAACTGTGGCAGCTGGACACAGTACCTCCGAGAAACACAAAATTGGTTGTACGCTCTAAACAGGACCAAGATGCAATTCACCAGCTGGAGACTCAAACCCTCCGAATTCCTGTTGATGACGTCCTACGGTATGCTACACCTCTCCTCCGAGTAGATCCCTGGCCTCCCCTAAAGGCCCCTAAGGAAGCAGTTATGTCCCGTCTTCGCAGCTGTGAGAGGCGACTGCTCCAAAACCGGAGCACACCAGCACACCATTCAGGCGGAGACCTATACCAGAGAGATTCAGAAGTTAGTGGATGCTGGGTATGTCAGGAAGTTAACCTTATCTGAAGTAGCAGATGCTCCTGAGTCTTGGTACATACCTCATCACATTGTGCGTCATAATGGAAAGGACCGTATTGTATTTGATTGTTCTTTCTCCTATCAGAATCAATGCCTGAATTCACAATTGTTCCCTGGTCCAACCCTTGGGCCTTCCCTCCTTAGAGTTCTCCTCCGTTTCAGGCAACATAAGATTGCCATCAGTGGAGACGTTAAGTCCATGTTCCACCAGGTGCGCCTGCTACCCCGAGATAAATCCCTCCTGCGCTTCCTCTGGCGTGACCTAGACAGTAGATCCCCTACAACTGTATATGAATGGCAAGTCATCCCATTTGGCACCACCACCAGCCCATGTTGTGCCATTTACGCCCTCCAGAGGATCGCCAAGGATGCACAGGTAGATGAGCGCGTTACCTATTCCATACAGAATTGTTTCTATGTGGATAACTGCCTTCAAAGTCTCCCCACACCGGAGGAAGCTAAGGACCTCCTTTACTGCATGCGGGCAACCCTTTCCTCTGGTGGCTTTGAGATTAGACAATGGGCTAGTAATCACCCCAAAGTCATCTGTGATCTCCCTCCCGAGGCTAGGTCAGACCAGCCGGAGCTCTGGCTGTCACACCATCCTTCCCTTGATCCCATGGAATCTACTCTAGGCCTCCACTGGAATTGCCATACGGACACCCTGAAATACAAGCATAGAGCCATTGAAGCTGCTACTCCAACCATGCGTCACATCTACAGAGTTCTTGCAAGCCAGTACGATCCTCTTGGCTACATCCTCCCCTACACAACAAGAGCCAAGATCATTGTCCAGCATCTGTGGGCAAAGGCAAGAGAATGGGATGACCCAAACCTTCCCCACAACATCCTAGAAGCCTGGCTTTCCTGGGAAGGAGAGCTCCCTAATCTCTCCTCAATAGTACTGCCCCGTTGTCTTATCCGTTGGACAGTAGATACCCACTCAGCCATCCAAGACCTGCATATCTTCTGTGATGCGTCAGCAGTCTTATGACGCAGTCGCCTACATGCGCACTGAAGATGATCAACAGGTGAATGTGTCCTTCCTAATGGCGAGGTCCTGTGTTGCGCCCAAAAAACAACTATCTATCCCTCGACTTGAACTGTGCGCAGCCCTCATTGGAGCTCAACTGTTCAACCTCCTCCAAACAGAGCTCACTCTTAACATCAGACAGGCTACTTTATGGAGTAACTCTACCACCGCCCCCAATTACTTTCAGAATCATGCCGCTATAAGATCTTTGTTGGAACTAGGGTGGCTGAAATCCAGGAACTAACCAAAAGCCAGGAATGGCGCTATGTGGATTCCCAGAACAACCCAGCTGACGATCTGACTAGAGGGAAGCAGCTGTCTGATCTAAGTAAGCCTTGCAGGTGGAACCAAGGACCTGCCTTCCTCCTGCAACCCCCTGACCTGTAGCCAACTAACCTCATAATAGATCAGACCGAAGATCCTGTAGAGCTACGTAAGCCCAGTTTCTGTGGTGCCATATTTCTTGGCCAAATTCCCTCCATCTCTGACCCTACCCAGTTCACCACCTTTCAGGATCTCCTTGACTCTACCGCTGCCTCCCATCATGGGGTGGCAGAGCCTCCTACAACACCATCGGCAGAAACCTACCTTGATACAGAGATTGCCATCCTAAGACAGACCCAGCTGGATTCCTTTGGAAATGATCTGGCATACCTGCAGACTCACAAACCCCTTCCACATTCCAGTCGTCTTCTCTCCCTTGCTCCGGAACTAGATCCAGTGTCAGGTCTCATTCGAGTAGGTGGAAGGTTACGACAAAGCAGTGATCTGCCCCCTGATTCCATGCATCCAGTTGTCCTCGACCCTGCCCATCCGATCACAAAACTTAAAATTAAAGATTGTGATGACCACCTACATCATTCTGGTCCTGAGAGGCAATTCGCTGAGCTGAGGAGGCGATTCTGGATCCTGAGGGGTCGTGAGGCTGTCAGAAAACATCAGCAAAGGTGTGCTAAGGTGGCTAAAGTCTCTCTCACGGAGACTTCAGATGCCCCAACGCCTGTGAAGAGACGACTCGACGCCTGTGAAGAGACGACTCAAAGCCGGCGATATGTTATGCCATAAATTAATACTTGATTAACTAACTGTATTTTTCTATGTACATTTCCGAAATGCAATTTCTGTAAAGCTGCTTTGAGACAATGTGTATTGTGAAAAGCGCTATACAAATAAATTTGAATTGAATTGAATTGAATTGAATTGCTAAGTGCCAGCAGTCCCGTGCCAAGCCTCTTAATGCCCAAATGGCGGATCTTCCTCCTGCTCGCCTTCGCCTCCGCAAACGTCTCTTCTATTCTACCGGGATAGATTATTTCGGGCCCTACACTGTGAAAGTTGGACGGCGGGTTGAGAAAAGAGGTACCAACTTCATCGGAGGCAACAGAGAGCTACAGGAAGTC
Organism: Siphateles boraxobius; assembly: GCF_051911475.1. NCBI lineage: Eukaryota > Metazoa > Chordata > Actinopteri > Cypriniformes > Leuciscidae > Siphateles > Siphateles boraxobius. The sequence continues at coordinate 157,133 of NW_027508786.1, forward strand.
TACCAATCCCTGACCCCTGACCTCCAAGCAGTGCTGGCCAAACAGAGGATCTCATTCAAGTTCAACCCCCCACACGCACCCCACTTCGGCGGGACGTGGGGGTGTGAAATATGTTCCATCAAGATTGCCCTGCAGGGTTGCAGATGTCCAGGTGGGGGACAAACAGTACACAAGACCCGTTGCCCGCCTCATCCCACTCCCTCCCCTACCTGAACCCCCATGACCTTCCACTCAAGCAAATTTGCAAGGCAAATTTGGGGGCGGCTGTTTGGAAGTTTTCCTCTCTGTCCTGCAGTTGCCACGCCCCATTTTTCTTTGCCACTCAGTTGGTTATTGAACCATGTAAGTTACATAATGAGAATGTGCACAAACCTTGCATTCCTTTCTGTCTGTTTAAATGTACTGTTAGATTGAACAGTTTATATTGCTCATGTGACTGTGCTAGTGGTAGTAATATGTGCAATTGACCCTTCGCAGGGAGCTTGATTGACAGGTGATCTGACCAATCATACTTCGCCATCCGCCATTTTGTCTGACAAAGCAGTCAGGAGCGTTAGTAGATTAACATGGGAGGATTTGAACTTGAAAAACTGAATATACTGACGCCTTTCCGCGGTTAAAACAACATTCCTTCTTATGTTCATTCATGTTTATTTGATGCTATAAATGAACTGGAAGGAAGAGATGATCGGTTCACGAGCAGCTTTAACTGAGGCTCTACAGCGATCTGTCACGACACATTAAAGAGCCACAAAACGGTATTTATTGTTTAAATATCTTTTTAAAAATTAGCAAATTTGAAAGGTTTGGAAGGAAGTCTTTGTTTAATATGTTTAATATCAAAAGTAACCGAAAAGTAACCTGGTCTGTCAGCGTATTGTCAGTCTCCTCTCTGATCCGCAATGTATTTTTCACTGCGTGAGAGCGGCGTAGCTTGTCGGACATAGCGACAGTAACTAAGGTGGGCGGATCTTTGCGAAGGGTCAATTGAGTATTTATAGGCATTATCAGCTCATTAAGTACAGGGCAGAGGGAATTTATGTATTGACTTTGTTTGCTAGACTATCTAGCTAATATCCTGCATTCTAAGCTCTTGTACAAATGTTTGATTGTCATTCAAATGGATTGTGGCCTTGTATTGTGGCATTATGTAGCTAATTGTATCCCATATCCTTTCCCTTTTAGAAACCACACACACACACACACACACACACACACACACACACACACACACACACACACATATACAAACATACCTAATAAAGAAAGAGGCCAGCCATCTACACAGCCCTCTCAAACCTCCTTTTCATTCAGTCTGAGCTCTAAAGCATTGAAGAGTTACCAGTTTAAGCTGGAGATTTATGCTCAAAAAGTGAATAAATGTATTATAAATTGAGCGTAAATATAATGCAAGTACCATAAAATCCCCACAAAGTATTAAATAAAAAACGAAAATATAGTAAATTCCTTTCATTGAAATAAAAAAAGAAATTGGGTAATTTTTGAACGCCACGCGAGGCGCACCAGAGGGTTAAAGCAGGATGGATTCTGATTGGCTGTCAATGTTTTTATCGTTTCTCTGTGCCGTTCTCGTTATAGTTGCGCTGTGGACTCATTCTCATAGAATTATTTCTACTTTACAGCTATAAAAGAATAAACACGAACATGCTGAGAGTAAATGAGTTTATTTTTTCAAGAGAATCACAGTAACATTACAAATCAAAGTGATGAAGAAAAACTAAAACAGAGCCAGCTTTAAAAAGTGAGTCCTGCAGTGTCACATGATCTGCCATCAGTCACATGATCAGTCACATGCTGATTTCTGCGGCTCCTCGTTCTTATCTGACCCTGAATCCCCTCTGAGAGTCTTTAGGAGCGGATGAGGCCATGAATGACCACGCTACCTGTGTGTGTGTGTGTGTGTGTGTGTTTACGGTGCCATCCAGAAGGGCATGGGCTGCGTCTGCGGCGTGTGTGTGTGTGTGTGTGTTTTGGGCCGGTGAGGAGAGGGCGAGAGGTACGTATATCCTTTCGAGGGTCCGTGATCGTCCTCTTCATCCGAGGAATCTCCAGCGTACGCCACCAGCCCGGCCCGGACTCGCTTCACCTGCGGCTCTGATGACACCAGAAACCAGAGACAAGCACACAAACAACACCATACCAGCAATCAAGGAAACAGGAAGTTAAACAACCGCATGTCATTGGAAGCGTCCAATCAGGAGGCGGAAGGGAACGAGGCCCCGCCCATCAGGCATCCCCCCACAGGGACATGAAAGAGAGAGAGAAAAAACACAGAGAAAGAGAGAGAACACAGAACACAAGAGAGACGCCCGTTAGTGCGGAGTCACACGGCACGGCAGGGGAGGAGCCTCAACTCAACTAACCAATCACGGCCCTCAAGCTGAAGCGTGTAATTTCCTGTGAAACGCCACGCTTCAGCTTTACCTGTGCTAATGATACAGTCCCGTGCTGCAGCTCATCTCTGTGTGTGTGACTGACAGACATCAGCAGGAGTGTGTGTGTGTGTGTGTGTATAAAGCGTGTCTTACCCAGAAGGCTCGGCGGTGATATCTTCTCGTCTGCTTTCTGAGATCTCAGTCCGTTGATCGGCGCTGACACACACGCCATGATCGTTCTGCTGCTGCGCAACACACACACACAAACACACACCTCAATCAACAACATGATCACATGATTAACGTTTACTTTCAATACAGAAAATCATGATAATGTTTATAATATCGTATAAATATATAAATGTAAGTGAGTTTTGATCATATCATCATTCGCATTTATCAGTTTCATCGCTGCACTATTATTTAAAACAGTCCTGAACACAGTGTGTGTGTGTGTGTGTGTCCGTTCAAGAGCAAGAGAACGCAGAGACGAGTGTGTAGACATCACTGTGTGTGTGTGTGTGTCCGTTCAAGAGCAAGAGAACGCAGAGACGAGTGTGTAGACATCACTGTGTGTGTGTGTGTGTGTGTGTCCGTTCAAGAGCAAGAGAACGCAGAGACGAGTGTGTAGACATCACTGTGTGTGTGTGTGTGTGTGTGTGTGTGTGTGTGTGTCCGTTCAAGAGCAAGAGAACGCAGAGACGAGTGTGTAGACATCACTGTGTGTGTGTGTGTGTGTCCGTTCAAGAGCAAGAGAACGCAGAGACGAGTGTGTAGACATCACTGTGTGTGTGTGTGTGTGTGTCCGTTCAAGAGCAAGAGAACGCAGAGACGAGTGTGTAGACATCACTGTGTGTGTGTGTGTGTGTGTGTGTCCGTTCAAGAGCAAGAGAACGCAGAGACGAGTGTGTAGACATCACTGTGTGTGTGTGTGTGTGTGTGTGTGTGTGTCCGTTCAAGAGCAAGAGAACGCAGAGACGAGTGTGTAGACATCACTGTGTGTGTGTGTGTGTGTGTGTGTGTGTGTGTGTGTGTGTGTGTGTGTGTGTGTGTCCGTTCAAGAGCAAGAGAACGCAGAGACGAGTGTGTAGACATCACTGTGTGTGTGTGTGTGTGTCCGTTCAAGAGCAAGAGAACGCAGAGACGAGTGTGTAGACATCACTGTGTGTGTGTGTGTGTGTGTCCGTTCAAGAGCAAGAGAACGCAGAGACGAGTGTGTAGACATCACTGTGTGTGTGTGTGTGTGTGTGTCCGTTCAAGAGCAAGAGAACGCAGAGACGAGTGTGTAGACATCACTGTGTGTGTGTGTGTGTGTGTGTCCGTTCAAGAGCAAGAGAACGCAGAGACGAGTGTGTAGACATCACTGTGTGTGTGTGTGTGTGTGTGTGTGTGTGTCCGTTCAAGAGCAAGAGAACGCAGAGACGAGTGTGTAGACATCACTGTGTGTGTGTGTGTGTGTGTGTGTCCGTTCAAGAGCAAGAGAACGCAGAGACGAGTGTGTAGACATCACTGTGTGTGTGTGTGTGTGTGTGTGTGTCCGTTCAAGAGCAAGAGAACGCAGAGACGAGTGTGTAGACATCACTGTGTGTGTGTGTGTGTGTGTGTCCGTTCAAGAGCAAGAGAACGCAGAGACGAGTGTGTAGACATCACTGTGTGTGTGTGTGTGTGTGTGTGTCCGTTCAAGAGCAAGAGAACGCAGAGACGAGTGTGTAGACATCACTGTGTGTGTGTGTGTGTGTGTGTGTCCGTTCAAGAGCAAGAGAACGCAGAGACGAGTGTGTAGACATCACTGTGTGTGTGTGTGTGTGTGTGTGTGTCCGTTCAAGAGCAAGAGAACGCAGAGACGAGTGTGTAGACATCACTGTGTGTGTGTGTGTGTGTGTGTCCGTTCAAGAGCAAGAGAACGCAGAGACGAGTGTGTAGACATCACTGTGTGTGTGTGTGTGTGTGTGTGTGTCCGTTCAAGAGCAAGAGAACGCAGAGACGAGTGTGTAGACATCACTGTGTGTGTGTGTGTGTGTGTGTGTGTGTGTGTCCGTTCAAGAGCAAGAGAACGCAGAGACGAGTGTGTAGACATCACTGTGTGTGTGTGTGTGTGTGTGTGTCCGTTCAAGAGCAAGAGAACGCAGAGACGAGTGTGTAGACATCACTGTGTGTGTGTGTGTGTGTGTGTGTGTGTGTGTGTGTGTCCGTTCAAGAGCAAGAGAACGCAGAGACGAGTGTGTAGACATCACTGTGTGTGTGTGTGTGTGTGTGTGTCCGTTCAAGAGCAAGAGAACGCAGAGACGAGTGTGTAGACATCACTGTGTGTGTGTGTGTGTGTGTGTGTGTGTGTCCGTTCAAGAGCAAGAGAACGCAGAGACGAGTGTGTAGACATCACTGTGTGTGTGTGTGTGTGTGTGTGTGTCCGTTCAAGAGCAAGAGAACGCAGAGACGAGTGTGTAGACATCACTGTGTGTGTGTGTGTGTGTGTGTGTCCGTTCAAGAGCAAGAGAACGCAGAGACGAGTGTGTAGACATCACTGTGTGTGTGTGTGTGTGTGTGTGTGTGTGTGTCCGTTCAAGAGCAAGAGAACGCAGAGACGAGTGTGTAGACATCACTGTGTGTGTGTGTGTGTGTGTGTGTGTGTGTTCAAGAGCAAGAGAACGCAGAGACGAGTGTGTAGACATCACTGTGTGTGTGTGTGTGTGTGTGTGTGTCCGTTCAAGAGCAAGAGAACGCAGAGACGAGTGTGTAGACATCACTGTGTGTGTGTGTGTGTGTGTGTGTGTCCGTTCAAGAGCAAGAGAACGCAGAGACGAGTGTGTAGACATCACTGTGTGTGTGTGTGTGTGTGTGTGTGTCCGTTCAAGAGCAAGAGAACGCAGAGACGAGTGTGTAGACATCACTGTGTGTGTGTGTGTGTGTGTGTGTGTGTGTGTCCGTTCAAGAGCAAGAGAACGCAGAGACGAGTGTGTAGACATCACTGTGTGTGTGTGTGTGTGTGTGTGTGTCCGTTCAAGAGCAAGAGAACGCAGAGACGAGTGTGTAGACATCACTGTGTGTGTGTGTGTGTGTGTGTGTGTCCGTTCAAGAGCAAGAGAACGCAGAGACGAGTGTGTAGACATCACTGTGTGTGTGTGTGTGTGTGTGTGTGTGTGTGTCCGTTCAAGAGCAAGAGAACGCAGAGACGAGTGTGTAGACATCACTGTGTGTGTGTGTGTGTGTGTGTGTGTCCGTTCAAGAGCAAGAGAACGCAGAGACGAGTGTGTAGACATCACTGTGTGTGTGTGTGTGTGTGTGTGTCCGTTCAAGAGCAAGAGAACGCAGAGACGAGTGTGTAGACATCACTGTGTGTGTGTGTGTGTGTGTGTGTGTCCGTTCAAGAGCAAGAGAATGCAGAGACGAGTGTGTAGACATCACTGTGTGTGTGTGTGTGTGTGTGTCCGTTCAAGAGCAAGAGAACGCAGAGACGAGTGTGTAGACATCACTGTGTGTGTGTGTGTGTGTGTGTCCGTTCAAGAGCAAGAGAACGCAGAGACGAGTGTGTAGACATCACTGTGTGTGTGTGTGTGTGTGTGTGTCCGTTCAAGAGCAAGAGAACGCAGAGACGAGTGTGTAGACATCACTGTGTGTGTGTGTGTGTGTGTGTGTGTGTCCGTTCAAGAGCAAGAGAACGCAGAGACGAGTGTGTAGACATCACTGTGTGTGTGTGTGTGTGTGTGTGTCCGTTCAAGAGCAAGAGAACGCAGAGACGAGTGTGTAGACATCACTGTGTGTGTGTGTGTGTGTGTGTCCGTTCAAGAGCAAGAGAACGCAGAGACGAGTGTGTAGACATCACTGTGTGTGTGTGTGTGTGTGTGTGTGTCCGTTCAAGAGCAAGAGAACGCAGAGACGAGTGTGTAGACATCACTGTGTGTGTGTGTGTGTGTGTGTGTCCGTTCAAGAGCAAGAGAACGCAGAGACGAGTGTGTAGACATCACTGTGTGTGTGTGTGTGTGTGTGTGTCCGTTCAAGAGCAAGAGAACGCAGAGACGAGTGTGTAGACATCACTGTGTGTGTGTGTGTGTGTGTGTGTGTCCGTTCAAGAGCAAGAGAACGCAGAGACGAGTGTGTAGACATCACTGTGTGTGTGTGTGTGTGTGTCCGTTCAAGAGCAAGAGAACGCAGAGACGAGTGTGTAGACATCACTGTGTGTGTGTGTGTCCGTTCAAGAGCAAGAGAACGCAGAGACGAGTGTGTAGACATCACTGTGTGTGTGTGTGTGTGTGTGTGTGTGTGTGTGTGTGTGTGTGTGTGTGTCCGTTCAAGAGCAAGAGAACGCAGAGACGAGTGTGTAGACATCACTGTGTGTGTGTGTGTGTGTGTGTGTCCGTTCAAGACCAAGAGAACGCAGAGACGAGTGTGTAGACATCACTGTGTGTGTGTGTGTGTGTGTGTGTGTGTGTGTGTGTGTGTGTGTGTGTCCGTTCAAGAGCAAGAGAACGCAGAGACGAGTGTGTAGACATCACTGTGTGTGTGTGTGTGTGTGTGTGTCCGTTCAAGAGCAAGAGAACGCAGAGACGAGTGTGTAGACATCACTGTGTGTGTGTGTGTGTGTGTGTGTCCGTTCAAGAGCAAGAGAACGCAGAGACGAGTGTGTAGACATCACTGTGTGTGTGTGTGTGTCCGTTCAAGAGCAAGAGAACGCAGAGACGAGTGTGTAGACATCACTGTGTGTGTGTGTGTGTGTGTGTCCGTTCAAGAGCAAGAGAACGCAGAGACGAGTGTGTAGACATCACTGTGTGTGTGTGTGTGTGTGTGTGTGTCCGTTCAAGAGCAAGAGAACGCAGAGACGAGTGTGTAGACATCACTGTGTGTGTGTGTGTGTGTGTGTGTCCGTTCAAGACCAAGAGAACGCAGAGACGAGTGTGTAGACATCACTGTGTGTGTGTGTGTGTGTGTCCGTTCAAGAGCAAGAGAACGCAGAGACGAGTGTGTAGACATCACTGTGTGTGTGTGTGTGTGTGTGTGTCCGTTCAAGAGCAAGAGAACGCAGAGACGAGTGTGTAGACATCACTGTGTGTGTGTGTGTGTGTGTGTGTGTGTGTGTGTGTGTGTCCGTTCAAGAGCAAGAGAACGCAGAGACGAGTGTGTAGACATCACTGTGTGTGTGTGTGTGTGTGTGTGTGTCCGTTCAAGAGCAAGAGAACGCAGAGACGAGTGTGTAGACATCACTGTGTGTGTGTGTGTGTGTGTGTGTCCGTTCAAGAGCAAGAGAACGCAGAGACGAGTGTGTAGACATCACTGTGTGTGTGTGTGTGTGTGTGTGTGTCCGTTCAAGAGCAAGAGAACGCAGAGACGAGTGTGTAGACATCACTGTGTGTGTGTGTGTGTGTGTGTGTGTGTGTGTGTGTGTGTGTGTGTCCGTTCAAGAGCAAGAGAACGCAGAGACGAGTGTGTAGACATCACTGTGTGTGTGTGTGTGTGTGTGTGTGTCCGTTCAAGAGCAAGAGAACGCAGAGACGAGTGTGTAGACATCACTGTGTGTGTGTGTGTGTGTGTGTCCGTTCAAGAGCAAGAGAACGCAGAGACGAGTGTGTAGACATCACTGTGTGTGTGTGTGTGTGTGTGTGTGTGTGTGTGTGTGTGTGTCCGTTCAAGAGCAAGAGAACGCAGAGACGAGTGTGTAGACATCACTGTGTGTGTGTGTGTGTGTGTGTGTGTCCGTTCAAGAGCAAGAGAACGCAGAGACGAGTGTGTAGACATCACTGTGTGTGTGTGTGTGTGTGTGTGTGTCCGTTCAAGAGCAAGAGAACGCAGAGACGAGTGTGTAGACATCACTGTGTGTGTGTGTGTGTGTGTGTGTCCGTTCAAGAGCAAGAGAACGCAGAGACGAGTGTGTAGACATCACTGTGTGTGTGTGTGTGTGTGTGTGTCCGTTCAAGAGCAAGAGAATGCAGAGACGAGTGTGTAGACATCACTGTGTGTGTGTGTGTGTGTGTGTGTGTCCGTTCAAGAGCAAGAGAACGCAGAGACGAGTGTGTAGACATCACTGTGTGTGTGTGTGTGTGTGTGTGTCCGTTCAAGAGCAAGAGAACGCAGAGACGAGTGTGTAGACATCACTGTGTGTGTGTGTGTGTGTGTGTGTCCGTTCAAGAGCAAGAGAACGCAGAGACGAGTGTGTAGACATCACTGTGTGTGTGTGTGTGTGTGTGTCCGTTCAAGAGCAAGAGAACGCAGAGACGAGTGTGTAGACATCACTGTGTGTGTGTGTGTGTGTGTGTGTCCGTTCAAGAGCAAGAGAATGCAGAGACGAGTGTGTAGACATCACTGTGTGTGTGTGTGTGTGTGTGTGTGTCCGTTCAAGAGCAAGAGAACGCAGAGACGAGTGTGTAGACATCACTGTGTGTGTGTGTGTGTGTGTGTGTCCGTTCAAGAGCAAGAGAACGCAGAGACGAGTGTGTAGACATCACTGTGTGTGTGTGTGTGTGTGTGTGTGTGTGTGTGTGTGTCCGTTCAAGAGCAAGAGAACGCAGAGACGAGTGTGTAGACATCACTGTGTGTGTGTGTGTGTGTGTGTCCGTTCAAGAGCAAGAGAACGCAGAGACGAGTGTGTAGACATCACTGTGTGTGTGTGTGTGTGTGTGTGTGTCCGTTCAAGAGCAAGAGAACGCAGAGACGAGTGTGTAGACATCACTGTGTGTGTGTGTGTGTGTGTGTGTGTGTCCGTTCAAGAGCAAGAGAACGCAGAGACGAGTGTGTAGACATCACTGTGTGTGTGTGTGTGTCCGTTCAAGAGCAAGAGAACGCAGAGACGAGTGTGTAGACATCACTGTGTGTGTGTGTGTGTGTCCGTTTCAAGAGCAAGAGAACGCAGAGACGAGTGTGTAGACATCACTGTGTGTGTGTGTGTGTGTGTGTCCGTTCAAGAGCAAGAGAACGCAGAGACGAGTGTGTAGACATCACTGTGTGTGTGTGTGTGTGTGTCCGTTCAAGACCAAGAGAACGCAGAGACGAGTGTGTAGACATCACTGTGTGTGTGTGTGTGTGTGTGTGTGTCCGTTCAAGAGCAAGAGAACGCAGAGACGAGTGTGTAGACATCACTGTGTGTGTGTGTGTGTGTGTGTGTGTCCGTTCAAGAGCAAGAGAACGCAGAGACGAGTGTGTAGACATCACTGTGTGTGTGTGTGTGTGTGTCCGTTCAAGAGCAAGAGAACGCAGAGACGAGTGTGTAGACATCACTGTGTGTGTGTGTGTGTGTGTGTCCGTTCAAGAGCAAGAGAACGCAGAGACGAGTGTGTAGACATCACTGTGTGTGTGTGTGTGTGTGTGTGTGTGTGTGTGTGTGTGTGTGTCCGTTCAAGACCAAGAGAACGCAGAGACGAGTGTGTAGACATCACTGTGTGTGTGTGTGTGTGTGTGTGTGTCCGTTCAAGAGCAAGAGAACGCAGAGACGAGTGTGTAGACATCACTGTGTGTGTGTGTGTGTGTGTCCGTTCAAGAGCAAGAGAACGCAGAGACGAGTGTGTAGACATCACTGTGTGTGTGTGTGTGTGTGTGTGTGTGTGTGTGTGTCCGTTCAAGAGCAAGAGAACGCAGAGACGAGTGTGTAGACATCACTGTGTGTGTGTGTGTGTGTGTGTCCGTTCAAGAGCAAGAGAACGCAGAGACGAGTGTGTAGACATCACTGTGTGTGTGTGTGTGTGTGTGTGTGTCCGTTCAAGAGCAAGAGAACGCAGAGACGAGTGTGTAGACATCACTGTGTGTGTGTGTGTGTGTGTGTCCGTTCAAGAGCAAGAGAACGCAGAGACGAGTGTGTAGACATCACTGTGTGTGTGTGTGTGTGTGTGTCCGTTCAAGAGCAAGAGAACGCAGAGACGAGTGTGTAGACATCACTGTGTGTGTGTGTGTGTGTTTGTCCGTTCAAGAGCAAGAGAACGCAGAGACGAGTGTGTAGACATCACTGTGTGTGTGTGTGTGTGTGTGTGTGTGTGTCCGTTCAAGAGCAAGAGAACGCAGAGACGAGTGTGTAGACATCACTGTGTGTGTGTGTTTGTGTGTGTGTCCGTTCAAGAGCAAGAGAACGCAGAGACGAGTGTGTAGACATCACTGTGTGTGTGTGTGTGTGTCCGTTCAAGAGCAAGAGAACGCAGAGACGAGTGTGTAGACATCACTGTGTGTGTGTGTGTGTGTGTGTGTGTGTCCGTTCAAGAGCAAGAGAACGCAGAGACGAGTGTGTAGACATCACTGTGTGTGTGTGTGTGTGTGTGTGTGTCCGTTCAAGAGCAAGAGAACGCAGAGACGAGTGTGTAGACATCACTGTGTGTGTGTGTGTGTGTGTGTGTGTCCGTTCAAGAGCAAGAGAACGCAGAGACGAGTGTGTAGACATCACTGTGTGTGTGTGTGTGTGTGTGTGTGTGTGTGTGTGTGTGTGTGTGTGTGTGTGTCCGTTCAAGACCAAGAGAACGCAGAGACGAGTGTGTAGACATCACTGTGTGTGTGTGTGTGTGTGTGTCCGTTCAAGAGCAAGAGAACGCAGAGACGAGTGTGTAGACATCACTGTGTGTGTGTGTGTGTGTGTGTGTGTGTGTGTGTGTGTCCGTTCAAGAGCAAGAGAACGCAGAGACGAGTGTGTAGACATCACTGTGTGTGTGTGTGTGTGTGTGTGTCCGTTCAAGAGCAAGAGAACGCAGAGACGAGTGTGTAGACATCACTGTGTGTGTGTGTGTGTGTGTCCGTTCAAGAGCAAGAGAACGCAGAGACGAGTGTGTAGACATCACTGTGTGTGTGTGTGTGTGTGTGTGTGTGTGTGTGTGTGTCCGTTCAAGAGCAAGAGAACGCAGAGACGAGTGTGTAGACATCACTGTGTGTGTGTGTGTGTGTGTGTGTGTGTGTCCGTTCAAGAGCAAGAGAACGCAGAGACGAGTGTGTAGACATCACTGTGTGTGTGTGTGTGTGTGTGTCCATTCAAGAGCAAGAGAACGCAGAGACGAGTGTGTAGACATCACTGTGTGTGTGTGTGTGTGTGTGTGTGTGTCCGTTCAAGAGCAAGAGAACGCAGAGACGAGTGTGTAGACATCACTGTGTGTGTGTGTGTGTGTGTCCGTTCAAGAGCAAGAGAACGCAGAGACGAGTGTGTAGACATCACTGTGTGTGTGTGTGTGTGTTTGTCCGTTCAAGAGCAAGAGAACGCAGAGACGAGTGTGTAGACATCACTGTGTGTGTGTGTGTGTGTGTGTGTGTGTGTCCGTTCAAGAGCAAGAGAACGCAGAGACGAGTGTGTAGACATCACTGTGTGTGTGTGTGTGTGTGTGTCCGTTCAAGAGCAAGAGAACGCAGAGACGAGTGTGTAGACATCACTGTGTGTGTGTGTGTGTGTGTGTCCGTTCAAGAGCAAGAGAACGCAGAGACGAGTGTGTAGACATCACTGTGTGTGTGTGTGTGTGTGTCCGTTCAAGAGCAAGAGAACGCAGAGACGAGTGTGTAGACATCACTGTGTGTGTGTGTGTGTGTGTGTCCGTTCAAGAGCAAGAGAACGCAGAGACGAGTGTGTAGACATCACTGTGTGTGTGTGTGTGTGTGTTTGTCCGTTCAAGAGCAAGAGAACGCAGAGACGAGTGTGTAGACATCACTGTGTGTGTGTGTGTGTGTGTCCGTTCAAGAGCAAGAGAACGCAGAGACGAGTGTGTAGACATCACTGTGTGTGTGTGTGTGTGTTTGTCCGTTCAAGAGCAAGAGAACGCAGAGACGAGTGTGTAGACATCACTGTGTGTGTGTGTGTGTGTGTGTGTTTGTCCGTTCAAGAGCAAGAGAACGCAGAGACGAGTGTGTAGACATCACTGTGTGTGTGTGTGTGTGTGTGTGTTTGTCCGTTCAAGAGCAAGAGAACGCAGAGACGAGTGTGTAGACATCACTGTGTGTGTGTGTGTGTGTGTGTCCGTTCAAGAGCAAGAGAACGCAGAGACGAGTGTGTAGACATCACTGTGTGTGTGTGTGTGTGTGTGTGTGTGTGTGTCCGTTCAAGAGCAAGAGAACGCAGAGACGAGTGTGTAGACATCACTGTGTGTGTGTGTGTGTGTGTTTGTCCGTTCAAGAGCAAGAGAACGCAGAGACGAGTGTGTAGACATCACTGTGTGTGTGTGTGTGTGTGTGTCCGTTCAAGAGCAAGAGAACGCAGAGACGAGTGTGTAGACATCACTGTGTGTGTGTGTGTGTGTTTGTCCGTTCAAGAGCAAGAGAACGCAGAGACGAGTGTGTAGACATCACTGTGTGTGTGTGTGTGTGTGTGTGTTTGTCCGTTCAAGAGCAAGAGAACGCAGAGACGAGTGTGTAGACATCACTGTGTGTGTGTGTGTGTGTGTGTGTTTGTCCGTTCAAGAGCAAGAGAACGCAGAGACGAGTGTGTAGACATCACTGTGTGTGTGTGTGTGTGTGTGTGTTTGTCCGTTCAAGAGCAAGAGAACGCAGAGACGAGTGTGTAGACATCACTGTGTGTGTGTGTGTGTGTGTGTTTGTCCGTTCAAGAGCAAGAGAACGCAGAGGAACCAACTAAGTGTTCGAGCGCTCTCTCTCTCTCTCTGCGAGTGTGTGTGTGTGTGTGTGTCTGTGCGCACAGATAACGCTAGAGTCCTGATTTTCGCCTCTCTGCGTGTGTGTATGAGTCTGTGTGTGTGAGAGTGTGTGTGTGTGTGTGTATGTGAGAGTGTGTGTGTGTTGAAGTGTCTGACCTGTCTTTCTCTCTCACAGGCCCCGAGGAAGCAGCAGACGGGGGTCCTGACGACTCGGAGCTGCCCACAGACATGCCTGCACCTAAATTAGTCATATGAATGGGTCCATGCTATGAGCAGAAAAACACAACAGCATTAACACACACCCTCCTTTACAGACACACACATCAGTGACTGATCATCTCTCTCTCTTACACACACACACACACACACACCAAATGAATCTTATACAGAAGGGGGGGGGGGCACATTTACAGTCAGACAGTGAGCAGTTCCCATCATACACCACAAACCCTAGTGAGCTGCTGTATGCTAATCGGCATTTTAAAGTATTTATTAAATTCAAACAATTTTTTTAAATATTAATAAAACTAATATTTCTATTAAAACTATTGATACTATTAGTATCTCAATGAAACTAAATGAACCCTGATTAGGACAGGTTGTTTGTTCCTCTAGTTCTGCGGCTCACTAGAGTCTGGTCTTTTATCAGCTGTCATTCACTACAAACATCCAGATCCTCCTGACCCCTCAGGCTCCGCCCACAAACCGTCTGTCACCATGGAGACAGGAAGCTGACGTCACACACACCTGCAGAAACGGGGTAAAGCCGTAAGGTGACGAGAGCAGGGTCCGGCGCGGGCCGACAGCTCACCTGGTATCCCAGAAGGCCTTGCTCCGACTCGTCCGGCACCTCCTCTGTGAAGCGGCGCTTCTGTGGCGGGACGGGCGGAGCCACGGGTCTGGGCGGAGCCGAGAGTGTGGGCGGAGCCACGGCAGGGGGCGGGAACTGAGCGGGAGTAAGAGTCTGGAGACACACACACATTATTTATAAAATATAGTTTTTAAGAAGTTTATCATCTAATATTTATATTTTATATTGTTTGAGCTTTATTGCAATGAATCAAATTGTTCTTAAAGGGGGGTATAATGCCCCTTTTCACAAGATGTAAAGCAAATCTCTGATGTCCCCACCAAGTGTGTGTGTGAAGTTTCAGCTCAAAATACCACACAGATATTTAAATAACATGTTAAAGTTGTCACTTTCTGAGGCTGAGCAAAAACACATTGTTTCTCGTCTGTCCCCTTAAATGCAAATGAGCTGCTGCTCCCGGCACAGGAGGCGGAGCTTCAGGAGCTTGTGTGCGTGTGTGTGTTAGCAGCTCTGATTACCACACACACACACACACTGAAAGTTTAAAAAACATTTAGCCTTTTATGTTCAAACCAGAGTCAGAAAGAAGTGACAACATTACTGAACGGTTATTAGATGATTGTATGCATCCGATGTGGTGTTTACTATCTTGATGTCTTTAATTAGCATATTCTGCATGATAATCTATAAATCGCTCGTGTGGGAACTGTTGTAAGAAGACTACAGAGTGACATGATATTGATATAGGGCTGTGACGGGGGGGGGGGGGGGGGGGGGGGGGTTACATCTCAATTAAATACATTTTAAAATAAAATAATAATAATAAAACGAGGCTCAAACATCCATTTCGTAACAGACGTGTGTGTTTATTTGAGCACTTCCATCAATGAAACATCACACTGAAGCCTGTAAAGCATTTAAATAAATATCAGTAAATTATATTAACTTAAAATAATAAAATAATGAAGTTAAATATTTAAAAAACATTCATTTCATATTTCCACACGGATGCATGATTTTGCGCTGCCAGAGAAAGCCGAACTAATATCACCCGTGTGTGAGAAACGCGCTTTACAAATGAACTTGACACGCTTTACCAAGTTTAATAACAAGCACAAACTGTGTTCAAATAATTAGACGTGTAAATAAAAGAAAGCGTTTTCTACTGTACCACGGTAACGAATGTGAATATAATAGGCCTAATTAAAAGCGAACCAAAGGAAGAAACGTTTATAATCCACTGCGAAAATGTGTGAGTCGCGAGTGAAGATTTGGGAAAAGAAACGAGATTCCCAGTGGAGTAACTACTGGAATAATGTTAAATCCGCTGATAATCGGGAGACCGGATCGTAAAACACAAAGCTTACATTTATTTGCTCTCGCAGAACTCTCTCTCATTCGTCACGAATCCAAGCGTTTCCATGGCTGCGATGTAACATTTAATGGCTAACCTATTATTTCTGTTGTAAACAGAGTTTTGCGCTTCACTCCTGTCTAATATTCATGTTAAACATCATTCACATACAAAAAGAAGTGTTTTGGCGGCCCAGCGCCGGTGCGAGTTTACCGGCACAACAACTCTTCCTCTTCTCAACATGGACCGCGCGTTCCGGGGGCGGGGTTTATGTA
>NW_027508786.1:185000-187500 GCF_051911475.1 Siphateles boraxobius
GCAGGTTCCGTTGCTTTCAAGCACCGCAGCGCATATATATCTTCAAGTTTAGCCTAACCGAACGTCCAGTTTTACTGCCACAAGTTGATCATCTTGTAATAAAGATCTAATCGAGGAAAAACACGCTGCATTTTTGTATTTTCATTGCATTTTTAATTTATAAAAAGTTAAATAAATAATGAATTTGAATATAAAAAATATTAATGATTAATCGATAGTCGATCGTTAATTCTCCCGACGATCGACTAAGAAAATGTAATCGAATGCGATCCCTAATCGCGATATTGAATAGTGTCTGACTGTAAACCGCAAAAGACTGATTAAATATGAATTGCGTGTCTGTGTGTAGGCTAAATGATGAATGAACGGCACAGACGCGTGCGCTTTGTTTACTACAGTTATACAGCGCGTCTGTGCCGTTCATTCACTCTCGCACCTACATTAGTAAACGTTATTTTGACATGAACACATCCAAACTATATTGCTATAGTCTACTAAGATGAGTAAAAATAAACTGAAATATGTTGAAATAAAATGTCTGTATAAGCAACAAACTGCAAATTCACATGTATATGCTAATATATCATACACAATATGTTACAGAGTAAATATGAATGTTTAGACAAGATTTTGTGATTAGTATTGGATAGATTATAAAGTTTTGACTGTAAAAAAAGACTACCGTCACATTAAATAGGTAAGTTTTTGTTCACCAATTTCTGCTTGTTAAATATACTATAGCATGAGATGTTTTGTCAAAAATAAAGTAGGTATATTGAATTATCAACTAAGATGTTATTATAGTGTTTGTTCCAATATTCAAACTAATGAATCCTTACCTTTTTTAATACGTATGATAAAATGTATACTTTTTACAAAGAAAGAATACACTTGAAATATTGTTAAAATTGTAATTGTTGTTGTAATTGTAACCTATTTGTAATTGGTTACAATTTCTAATTGTAATATATGTATATATAGATAATTTCTTTAGTCCTTGCATTCTTTGGGACCCTGTGACACACCTGTGTGAAAGGCTTATTAATATGCAGCTCATTATGCGGCACATTATCCGGCCTTTGTCTTCTCAGGTGTGAACACGCCTCCACGCATATTGCCTTTCCAAACAAAAGGTGTCTTATAAAATTTAAATCAATGTATTGTTTTATGTGAATGATTAGGCAGGATGATTTTCAGATCATTTTGAAGCAAAAACTCTAGGCAACAACACTCATTAGTCAAAATCTGATGTTAAGTCCTGGTTTTCTTCAAATTTTCTGCATCTAAACGAGAGCAAAACTGTTGTTATTGTTTTTGGTACCTCAGGTGTTTCTACTACTCCCGATGGTGACCTGGGAGATTTGGCCCCCTATGTAAAACATTCAGTGACAAACTTGGGAGTTATTTTTGATTCTGCTCTTAAATTTGACAAACAGATAAGTGCCGTGGTTAAATCTAGTTTCTTCCAATTAAGACTATTATCTAAGGCTAAGAGTTTTTTAACATTTGCAGAGTTTGAGAGAGTGATTCATTTGTTCATTTCATCTAGACTTGACTATTGTAATTCTCTTTATATTGGAATGAGTAAATCCAATATTAGTTGTCTTCAGATGGTTCAGAATGCAGCAGCCAGACTTTTGACTGACACAAGGAAGTTTGATCATGTTACCCCAATATTGCGTTCGTTGCACTGGCTGCTATTTGTTATAGAATTGATTTTAAAATTCTGCTTTTTGTTTTTAAAGCCATAAACAAATTAGCTCCAAATTATCTCTCTGATCTTTTGAAATTAAACGACTGTGTTAGATCATTGAGGTAATCTCAACAAAGATTGTTGATGGTTCCAAGATCAAGACTGAAGACGAGGTGACCGTGCATTTTCTGTTGTTGGTCCGAAACTGTGGAATAGTCTTCCTATATCTTTAAGGCTGATATCCACAGAGTCTGTTTTTAAATCTAAGTTAAAAACCTACCTGTTTTCACTGGCTTATAATTGTCCTTGATTTTAATGTTGAATTGTTAAATTGGTGTTTCTGATGTAAAATCCCTTTGTCACTTGCTCTGCGGTCGTTTTTTTTTTTTTTTTTTTTTTTAAAGATATTTATTCTGTTGTACAGCACAATGGCCAACTACTGTTGCTTTTATTGTGCTATATAAATAAAAGGTGATTGAAAAGTCTTGTGGACATATATTTAGTATGTGTTTTGTGGCCTTATTTCAGACAATTTAAGTTTTAGTTTTTTCAATAACCATGCATAAACATTATTCTCTAAAAAATACAAACATGTACATACATGTTGCTCACATATTACGGTAGCCCCGTTTGTGCTATATAGAGTGAATTTACACCTTTGCCATTAACATGTTTATAAATAACTGAAAAAAGCACAAATGTCAGAGCATGTCAGAACACCTCAAGGACCCCAAAAACCCCTTAGACCTCCGAGTGTTAAGTAAGCTTGTCCACAGTTTATGAAATGAACCCCACCCGCGGTAATGT
>NW_027508786.1:195000-197500 GCF_051911475.1 Siphateles boraxobius
ACTCACTCACTCACTCACTCACACTCACTCACACTCACTCACTCACTCTCACTCACTCTCACTCACTCACACTCACTCACTCACTCACACTCACTCACACTCACACTCACTCACTCACACTCACTCACACTCACTCACTCACACTCACTCACTCACTCACACTCACTCACACTCACTCTCACTCACTCTCACTCACTCTCACTCACACACTCACTCACTCACTCAATCACCCAGTCACTCAGACTCACTCAGACTCACACACACACACACACACACCTGATGCTGCTCTCACCTCGTCTTGAGTCTGTCCGCGGGTCAGCAGATTTCGGCAGGTCAGCGGGACGTCATTAATCTCCACTTCTGCCACCACCAGATCATCCTTCAGTTTACTCCCACCAACACCTGAAACCTGCAGGTGATCATCAGTGTGTGTTTATCCTCACACTCACACTTATACTGTATGATACCTCCTTGCTTCATTTTGTACTGTTTGTTTTATTTTGCACTTTTATAGCGTTTCCCTTAACATTAAATCTCGAAGTACAAACAGGCCTTCATCTGCGACGATTCGATTCGGAGAGGTCTGATTCGACGACGAACCTCATAGTCGAATAGTAGGGAAGTGTTATGTAACCAATAGGGGGGTGACGGTTATTATATAACGTGAGACCGACGGTTATAGTTGATCACCGTCATTAGAACTCTATAACCGCCAAAACGTGCTATTAAAATATTTTTTACAAACATTTTTTATCATAGAGAATGTTTAAATACTAATATCATCTTACGAGGGAAACGGAGGCGGAGTTAGTGTTGCTTCGGAGGCTGAGTGCTGGAGATGATTCGGGAGAGGTCTGTGCAGCTTTACCGATCAGAGCGCGCGCTGACACGGAGTAAAGCCTTGTTTATACACGTCCGCATAAGAGCGAAGGTGCGCGCGGCAAAAATGACGCGTTGGGTGCGCAAGACCGGCAAGACCCCATTTCGCTTGGCTGTGTGCACGGCCTTTTCTGTAACAGCGCGCGCGACGCCGCATCCGAGGATGAACGACTTCAAGCCGAATCTGCTCGAGCATGTACGTCTCGCCACACCGGCACGCAGTTTGCACGTTCATTACAACTTTTTTTTTTTTTGTTAAGGATTCATTTAATGGAAAGCACATTCACTTCTAGTTGTCTTGCTGTTCATTTTAAATAAACGTTGAGCAAGTTGTCCTATAACAGACGAACAGTTATTCAACCGAACGTCTAGCTGCTATCTAAAAAAAAGAAGAAAAAAAAAAGGTTCGACTACGGCAAAATCTAACGAATCAGATTCGACTATGAAAATCCTTAGTCAAAAAACAGCCCTAGTTTCTATTGTTAACTCTCTAAAACAACTTAAAGTCCCCCTGTACTCAATTTATCACTTAAAACTCATCTTTGATCACCAAAATGACGTATTTAAAAAAAAATTCCATGAAGAAATTTCTTTATGCCTTAAAATATCTTGAATGTAACTCGACACTCTTGCCTCATTTACTATTCGCGGTCCTATTAATAAGCAAATGAGGTATATGTCTCTCGTTGACGATCACACGTTGATCTGATTGGTTACAAGGTAGTTTGTGACGTCAGAAACACCAGCGATTTCAAACCGTGTTTTTGAGACTGTCTTTGGTTCACTGCAGTTTTAAGGAGAAAATACTCAGCAATGCTGTCGACTTATGAATTTACACATGATTTGTCTTAAAGCATATTAAAAACACCACATAGACATATAAACAACATTAAAAGCTGGATTTTCACCACAGGCAGACTTTAAACATAATTTCCCTTAAATTAAATTTTCATATAAATTTGGATTCAGATTTCTCGGCCAATATATCGGTTATCGGCTTTCAAATATAAAGAATGATCAGTTATCAGTATCGGCCAAAATATTCATATCGGTGCATCCCTAAACTATGTTTTCCTTTTCAAAGTGATTCCAATCATATTTCAGCAATTGAAAACCGTTGTGAACAGTGCGCATCTGAAGAAAATAATACATTATTTATCGGCTTTCATATATCGGCCTAATTCACTCATCAGGCCCATAACGATAACATCAAAATTTAACTTATATCGGCTGATATATCATGTATCTCAAATATAAAATAATGTAATTTCATTCGCATTCAGTAATAAGAAGCCACATCAGTTCACAGAAGGAAGATATTAATTGTGTAATTGTTCCTGAAGTATGCACTGGTGTGTGTTAGTGGTGTGAACCTACACTGGTCTCCCGGTGCAGTTCATTACGATTATCATGTCATCGATTCAGTTCAATTCGATATTACGATGCACTGCATCCTCAATTCTCAATTTTACTTGAAAAGTGATATGTGTGTGTGTGTGTGTGTGTGTGTGTGTTCGCCTGTTCGGGAAGTCGCAGTGACAGAAACAGTGACATTCCAGTTTAAGTTTCAAGGGAGTAAAGTCTGTTTATGCCATTAAGAAAGTAAAATTCTGTCAAATTA
>NW_027508786.1:205000-210778 GCF_051911475.1 Siphateles boraxobius
AGAGTCGCTAAGATTGAACTCAGAGACTCAAGGAGTCGCTAAGACAACTCAAAGACTCAAGGAGTTGTTAAAACTGAACTCAAAGACTCAAGGAGTCGCTAAGAGTGAACTCAAAGACTCAAGGAGCTGCTAAGACTGAACTCAAAGACTCAAGGAGTTGTTAAAACTGAACTCAAAGAGTCAAGGAGACGCTAAGACTGAACTCAGAGACTCAAGGAGTCGCTAAGACTGAACTCAAAGACTCAAGGAGTTGCTCAGATTGAACTCAAAGACTCAAGGAGTTGCTAAGACTGAACTCAAAGACTCAAGGAGTTGCTAAGACTGAACTCAAAGACTCAAGGAGTTGTTAAAACTGAACTCAAAGAGTCAAGGAGACGCTAAGACTGAACTCAGAGACACAAGGCGTCGCTAAGACTGAACTCAAAGACTCAAGGAGTTGTTAAAACTGAACTCAAAGAGTCAAGGAGATGCTAAGACTGAACTCAGAGACACAAGGCGTCGCTAAGACTGAACTCAAAGACTCAAGGAGTTGTTAAAACTGAACTTAAAGACTCAAGGAGTCGCTAAGACTGAACTCAGAGACTCAAGGAGTCGCTCCGACTGAACTCAAAGACTCAAGGAGTTGCTCCGACTGAACTCAAAGACTCAAGGAGTCGCTAAGACTGAACTCAAAGACTCAAGGAGTCGCTCTTGTAGGAAGCAAAGAGAAGGAAGATTCGATTCTTCTAAGGAAGAGAAGATGCATAATAACCCAAGCGCCTCAACCAGGAAAGTCACAATAAATATCAAACCGACAAATAAATAAATAGAATAGTAAACAAAATAATTCTCCATCCTGCCATGTCACCTTCTTTAAAGAAAACGAGTGCGCAGGAAAACCAGATGCGTCTAAAATAAATTCAGGATGAAATCAAGCTCATCCTCCAAAACAAGCAAAAACCACCGTAAACGAAAATCAAACAAATGTGTCTGATTAAGATTCTCAAGTCCTGAAAGCCCTTTAAACGTGTGAGAACTGAGACCTGGTCCTATTAAAGTCTTTCTCTCAAAGACGACAGACAGAGAGAAAAAAAAACACATTTAAAGGCTACAAATATCTGAATAATTCATTGACATATAATTAATCTCAGTTACTAATCAATATTCTTTGGTATGAAAGGAAATTCTATCATTTAAAGAAAAAATAAATTCCAAACTCTTTTTATTTGGAAAAGGCTAAATTTAAGAGCAGCTACAGTATATTCCCCGTCATGATGTCCTGAGCGCCAGTAGGTGGCGATATACACGTCCAGTTGAGAGCAAGGCCGCACCCCCTCTCTGCCTCCAGCTGCTTCTTTTGCATTCTTAACTCAAGTTAGTTTTTTTTTTTAAATCAGATTTATTCAATCACTCCATCGTGTTGAAATCTTGCATAGCGTGAACATTAACAAGACGAATCTTCATACAAAAACCCTGTACCGCAGAAACAAAGCACAAAACAAAGACCCTGCGTGATTCTTCATGAGCTCCACCAGCACCAGAAACAGAAGATGATGCGACTGCACCACTGATATATGATGGAACACACACACACACACAAACACACACACACACACACACACACGTCACTCTTCCTCTTCGCCAGCATCTTCCTGCTCCTCATCTTCCTCTTCCCACGCTCTGTGTGTGACGGAGCCACTCCCGTGCGGAGACGAGCCTCGTTCGGGTTTTTCCAGAGATTTTCCCAGTGGTCCGGCGACGGCTCGCCACAACAGCTCCGGGAAGGGCATCCGGGCGCCGGCCAGCAGTGGAACCCCCGGGACGGGCCCGCCGTGGCCCTCGAGGAGCCCTGCGACGGCGCTCATGTGGTCCGGGAGCTGCTGATGGAGGCCGAAGGGTTCTGTGGGAGGAGACGCTCCCGGATCCGGGTCGGGTCCGCGCCGGGGCCGGCGGGTCCGCAGCTCCAGGCAACTGTGGCCCTTCCGGTGCCGCTGAAGATGGTCCTCGCGGGCGAACGCCTTGTGGCACAGTGGGCACTCGAAGGGCCGGTCGCCGCTGTGAAGCGAGAGGTGGTTCTTCAGGTCGTAGGAGTGCAGGAACCGTGCGGGACAACTGGGACACGGATACGGGCGCTCACCCGTGTGCTTACGCATGTGGATCTTCAGCTTGTCATTCCTGAGACGAGAAACAAGCGAGAACAAAGGAGTAGTTCAGAATTAAAATTTCCTGAGAATTTACTCGCATCCTCCAAGATGATCATGTGTTTCTTTCTTCAGTCGAAAAGAAATTAGGAAAACATTCCAGAATTTTCTCCATATACAGTAGTGACTTCAATGGAGTCCAACAGGTCGAAGGTCCAAATGTGAGTTTCAGTGCAGCTTCAAAGCCTCGATCCCAGGCGAGGAATAAGAGTCTGATCTAGACAAACCAGCGGACATTTTATTACAAAAATAAATATTTATATACTTTTAACCACAAATGCCGGTCTTGCACGAGCTGTGATGCGACACACATTACGTAATCAGGGTGAAAGGTCACGTGTGTTCCGGTTCAGAAATGTAGGGTAGGGCGAAAAACTCTCATCTCATTTTCTCCTCCAACTCAAAATCCTCTATTATCATCCTATTTTTGTAAATGGCGTTAGACTTAGTCTTTACATGTTCGCTTTGTAAACACTAGGTCGGTTCTTACGCCTACGTCAAGCTTGACCTTACAACGTGATTACGTAATGTGTGTCGCATCACAGCTAGTGCAAGAGACCACAGCTCGAGACCATTTGTGGTTAAAACATATATAAATGTTTATTTTTGTTGTAAAATGTAAGCTGGTTTGTGTAGATAAGATTCTTATTCCTCGGCTGGGATCGTGTCGAGCTGTGTTCTCCGCGGGAGCCTGTGAGTTGCCCGCTAACAGCGGTCCACTGTAAATCGTGGCTCCAGACTACGACTAAATGGTATCATTTTTTTACCTTTTTTCGTGCCGGTGCAACTAAAAATGTGCACTTTTACAAAATGACCCAAATCTGTTTGATTATGCGCTGTCATTTACATTGTGTATGAGAAACATCAAATGGCAATCTTGTTTGAACGGTGCGGTGCGGAGCATTAGCAGCGGCGCTGACCTCGAGCTCACGGACATTAAACAGAGCTGACCGATCCACTGAGAAGCATTTCAATTCAGCATCTCTATTATAAACCCACAGATGAGTATATAATTTAACCTGGTTTAAAGCCAGATGAAACGACACTGATATTCTGGTATTGTTATATAAATATAGTGATCTATAAATGCATTAAATGTCTTGGAGTAATGCAGTAATGTGTTTGTTTAGAAGTTGTGGCAGTTTTCTTCTTTTTTTGTATTTATATTTATACTAAATGTTTGGGCTACTGTTTTTGATAACACACACAATAGTTTTATAGAGAACCTACCATTTTGTATTAGTGGTAGTGAAGAGTCAAGCATTGTTTCCTGGGTTAACACAATCTACAAATGTATGATACTATGGAAGAAGTATGGTCAATTTGAATATGCAAATAAAAAACAGAAGCAAGTGCCGTCCAGTTACAACTCAGAATATGTAAATATTTAAAAATTAGATTTTTACACTATGTAGTTTATCTAAACAAATGTACATTTGCATCCTGACTTTTTTTTTTTTGTTGCTTTTTTGTTTTACTGTCCATTTCCATGATGAGACAAAATCAAACACTTCTTGCTGCCATTGCGGTGGCAAATGACTCCTAAAATTGTGTGGCAGATAAATAATGTGATTTTTCAGAGAGGAAATTATAAATGTACATATTTCAATATATATTTTCATAATTTTTCAGGAATTGTTGAATTTCTTTTAAACGCTTTTAAGTCTGAACCAGAAATATCAAGATATTTTATTATTTCGCATATGATGGTGAAAAGTAAAAAAGCACCACTATGTTATTTGTATAATACATATTTTTGAGTATATTTTATCCCTCGAGGCAGCCCTCGCACACAGAACGGTTGGAGACTCTGGTGTCGAGACTTTCAAGCTGCACTGAAACTCACATTTGGACCTTTGACTCGTTGGACTCCATTGAAGTCACTATATGGAGAAAATCCTGGAACGTTTTCCTCAAAATCCTTCAAGAAAGACAAGAACATCCTGGATGGCGTGAGGGAGAGTAAATTATCATGAGATTTTAATTCTGAAGTCAAACACAAATATACTCAGAAATTGCAAGCAATTTTCTCTAACAATCACAAAGTAGCATAATGCGCTAGAGGCGTGTGTGTTACCGTGTGAAGCGCACGCCGCAGGCCTGGCACTGGAACGGCTTCTCGCCCGTGTGTGTCCTCATGTGCCGCGGCAGCTTCCCGGCCCCGTGGATGATCTTCTGGCAGACGGGACACTGTTGTGGCGTCTGAGACTTTCTCTTACGAACCGTGGCTCCGCCCCCTCCCCCATCCCCCTGCTGTGATTGGCTGTGATGAGGCGTGGCCCGCCCCTGCGCTCCAGACTCCTCCTCCTCAGAGGGCGTGTCTTCGGGCCTGTAGGACTCGTGCGCGGCTCCGTTCATCAGGAGCCCTCGGTGGGCGTGTGCTTCTCGGCCCTGCGTGGGAAGCAAACCGTATTCAGGCGTATCCTCAGATGCGGGCGCTATGAAGCTAACAGGTCTAGCGGGAGACACGGCTCTGGCTACGGAGCACCGGTCCTGCTTGCGACGCGACGGCAAACGCTCCGCCTCCTTCACGGGATTCGCCAGATCGTCGCCCGTCTCGCCTAGAATGTCCCGGCACGCGTCCGCCACGCACTGGATGCCCAGCAGCTGCGCCCCCTTCAGGACGTCCCGCATGCCCGAGCTGCGGATGGTTAGCGTAGCGGTGTAGGCGAACTCCAGCAGCGCGGCGAGCGCGTCGGGCGACACACAGTCCAGCTGGCACACGCTGCACCCGTCGCCCACGCCCTCGCCCGCCTCCTCGCCCTCCTCCGCGCCGAACAGATGCCGGAAGTACAGGCTGACGGCCGCCATGACGGAGCGGTGTGTGGGGTAACGTGTGCCACGGGAGGTCAGCGTGAGGTCGCAGAGGAGCCCGGTTCGCCGCTGCGCGTTGAGACGGGACAGAAGCTCATTGCTGTGCTCCGGGAAGGGGATCCCGATTAGACCGTCCTCTCCTGGAGACATCGCCACCTGCAGGCACGGAGGAAACACACGTCAGGGGCTTTTCATGCACTGGTCAATTATGAGATTTTGGCTTTTCATAATGTGTTTTTTCTGACTAGTGGAAAGAAAACATGCAGAACACACATTTAAGTGTTTATTTTATTGCATTTTATCTATTTGTATGTATTTGTGCGTACATGCATGTATGTGTGTGTGTATGCATGCATATGTATGTGTGTGTGTGTGTGTGTGTGTGTGTGTGTGTGTGTGTGTGCAATGTGTGTGCAATGTGTGTGTGTGTGTGTGTGTGTGTGTGTGTTTGCATGCATGTGTACATGCATGTGTGTGTGTGTGTGTGTGTGTCTGTGTGAGCACGAACATGCACGTGTGTGTGTGAGTGTGTGTGTGTGTTTACGTGTGTTTGAGTGTGTGTGCATGCGTGTGTTTGTAAGTGTGCATTTGCATCTGTAGATCTTTCAAGGCGATGAGTTTGAGTCAATAAACTTCAGCAGCTTCACACACACCAGACTTTAAAGTTTTACTCATTCTGAATGTTTGTTCAGATATAATTTGCATGATTTATAAAACATTTTACTCCTAAAAAAATGTGAAAGTGTATTTGTTTTCTGTCTATTGACTATTTTCTGATTTGTTT
>NW_027508787.1:0-25000 GCF_051911475.1 Siphateles boraxobius
TTTATGTAAATGAGAGCAAAATAAAATAAACCGTGACGTTATTATACATATATTATACATTTTTATATATAAACTCGCTTTTTAAGTCAAGTCATCTTTATTTATATAGCGCTTTTTACAATACAGATTTTTTCAACGCAGCTTTACAGAGATAACAGGAAAATAATGCAACAAAGTTTGTTACCAGAAGAAAATAGCATCATAGTTTGGGCTCAAAAAATTACTTGGTAATATTACAAGAAAACATGGAATTAGTTTCCACTGTTATGCAAATGATACCCATCAGTCGTATATTTAATTTTATCACGACCAGATGAAATCTCTAAATAAATTATCCAAGTTGACAGAGTGTGTTAAAGATATAAAACATTCTAGAACCTGTTATTTTCTTCTATTAAATTCAGATAACTGAGGTATTACTTACTGGACCAAAAAACAAGCAAACATTTAAAGAATGACATAATTCACAGTCGATGACTTTAATGTCAAAGCTATTTAGCGTTAATTTATTAGAATTGACCAATAAAAATAGAAACAACTTTTATTTATTAGGAAAAACCCAGATATTAACTCTGTGAGGAAGTGCAACAGATAGTGTTGTAATGTTGTAAAAGTCAATGAAAACGTGATGCTGATTCAAACTTCTGCAAACTTTGACAGTCAATGTTCAAAACATAAATGTAGACATGTTTCCTGGTTTTCATTTATCCATGTATGCTTGGAATAATAGTTTGGGAAATAGTTTGTCTGTATAATAAAGTGATATCTAAGCGTTTACTTCCAATTGTTTTTTATTTTTTACTTTAATTTTGTTAAAAGTGTTTATTTGAATGAACTAATTATTATCATGCGGTGTTATCGCCAACAGTCTGTTTTCTTCAAATATCAGTCTTTCTATTTCTTCTTCAAACTGATTCATTGATCAGAGCTGATGCACATCAGTTTTTGAGTGAACATCGAGCTTATTCACCTCCAAAAACACAGAAGTGCAAAAGCTCAGATCCCAAAAACTGCGTATTTAAAAGAAAACAGATTGTGAATCAACATTACACGATAACACGCATAGATCACAAGGTTCGTGGGAGTTGATAACAACAAATAACAACAGTTTTTGGTAACACTCATTGTGACATATGTAGTTACTATAGTAATAACTATAAATTATGCATAATTACATGCAACCCTAAACCAAACCAAACTCTAATGCTAACCTTAAAGTACATGTAGTTACTCAATATTACTCAGTACTTAAATGTATAATTACACTGACTCCTTCAAATAAAGGGTTACACTTTATTTAAAGGTGTCATTGTAACAGTGTAATTATATATTTAAGTACTGAGTAATATTAAGCAACTACTTGTACTTACTATAAGGTTATAGGATTAGGATTTGGTTGAAGGGTTACTTGCATGTAATTATGCATAATTTACTGTTATTACTTTGGTAAGTACATGTAACATTATGTAACAAGGACACTGTAAAATAAAGTGTTTCCAAATAAAGTGTAACCCAGTTTTTTGTGTAACAACGTGGGAGGGAAAAAAACCCACAAGTACAAAAAATATCAAAAATATTTTGGTTAGTTGCTATACCAGTAAGAGCAAAGTCACAAGCAAGTTTATTCCAATGCAAGAACATTTAAATCATGAGTGTTTAACATGCATTAACATCCATTAACATGCGTTCCTTGTGCTTCAGTCCGGCGTTGGGATTCTCCAGCTCCATGAACTACTCGCGCGCGCAGGGGAACATGTACGGTTCTCCGTCATCATGTCACGGCCCGACACACAACCCCAGACTCCACGGCCCGCACAAACACACACACGTGAGTCACTCTCTCTCTCCTGCTGCATGTGTGTGTGTGTGTGTGCATCTGTGTGTCAGCGCTGGTTTACTTTATTTGCGGTAACACTTTACACTAAGGTCTCGTTAGTTAACATTACTTAATGCGTTTTGCTACAGTATTTATTAATCTTTGTTAATGTTAGTTTATAAAAACAGCTCTTCATTGTTAGTTCAGGACCATTACAATAATATTAACAGATGCTTTAAATAATGTATTAGCAAATTAACTAAGATTAATAAATGCTTTAAAAGTATTTTTTACTCTTTTCGTTTTAAATAATGCAGTTAACTAATGTCAACAAATGGAACCTTATTGTAATGTGTACCATTTTTATTAATATTCTAATTAGTTTTTATATTTTAGTTTTTGTTGTTGTAATTTTATGTGCTTTTGTCATTTTTATTACTTTTTTTAAAATATTACTATTTGGGTTTAATTTATTCTTATTTCAGTCATACTGTAGTTTTAGTTTTTATTGATTTGATTTCTGGTTACTAATTTTAGTGTTTCAACTTAACTAAACAAAAATCAGAAATGTTCCCCTGGGCAATGAACTGAAATAAGTTTTATTAGTAACACTTATTAGGTTTCATTTGTTAAAACTAGTTAACTACATTAGTTAACATGAACTAACAATGAAAAATACTTATAAAGTATTTATTAATCTTAGTTAATGTTAATCTCAATATTTCCTAATACATTAAAATCAAAGGTTGCATCTGTTAACATTAATTAAAGCACTGTGAACTAACATGAACATTTTTATTAACTGATATTTATAAATGCTGTCAAAATTATATTGTTCAAGTTAAAGAGACATAATTGTAAAGTGCCAATATTTTGAAGTAGCTTTTATTTTTATACTTTAATTTTGTTTTGTATTGTAATGTTTTTAGTTTTTTTTTAAATTATTCTTATTTGAGTTTTAGTTTTTATTTTATTTCCAGTTACTAATTTTAGTGTTTTTACTTAAACTAAACAAAAAATAGAAATGTTGCTCTGGCAATGAACTGAAATAAGTTTTATTAAATATAAAATTAACATAAATTACTATTAACAAATGGATCCTTATTGTAAAGTGTTACCATTTTTTACATTTCTATTTAGCTTTTTTAGTACTTCAACTTATTTTACTTCAGCATTATTTTAACATTTTTCATTTTCTTTTAAGTTTTTCATCCAAATAGGGATGCTCAATATATCGTCCATATCGGTATCGGCCGATATATGTGTACATGTATTTAATAAAACTAATTCCAGTTCATTGCCAGAGCAACATTTCTATTTTTTGTTTAGTTTAAGTAAAAACACTAAAATTAGTAACTGGAAATAAAATAAAAACTAAAACTCAAATAAGAATAATTTTAAAATAATTTTTGTAATGTTATTGTTATCGGCCTGATAAGAAAATCTCCTCAAAATCACTACATAAAATCATAATGAGAACATTATAATTGTGTGTTTGGGATGTGGATTTTAATGGTGAGACTTTTGTTTTTGTAATCAGGCTCTTAAAAATGATATCAAATTTGGATTTAGATTTATCGGCCAATATATCGGTTATCGGCTTTCAAATATAAAGAATTATCGGTTATCGGTATCGGCCAAAATTTTCATATCGGTGCATCCCCACATTTAATATTTTATTTTATTTCAGCAGCTTTATGTCAGTTGCACATCACCTTTATTTCTATAGCGCTTTATGCAATGCAGATTGTTAAGGTAAATGTTTCAGTAGTTTCAGTGTTAGTTGATGCTAATATTAACCCTGATGTGTGTGTGTGTGTGTGTGTGTGTGTGTGTGTGTGTGTGTGTGTGTGTGTGTGTGTGTGTGTGTGTGTTCAGATGAAGACCGAACCGATTCTGGGAAGTGTGATGGACAGCATTAACATCAAGAGTCTGGAGGAGCATTCAGAGGGAGACGTGGCGAGTCCTTCATCCACAGGAACACAGGTAATGTCCCATCGGTGTATGTTTACATCATGTTCAAACTGTTCACATCCTCCAGAATCATGGTTGCAATCCACTTTATTCCTGACGATCTTGAATGACGGGCGGCACTTCCGGTTCGGGGAACGTCCATTCAAAAAGACTGAAACGAATAATTTAAAATCATAAATAAAGCTGATCCAATCGGTTTGACTCGATGAGCTATCAGTTTTCTTTCATGTTTTATTTAAGAATAACATTAGAATAATGTTACACGTGGTATTTTAACGTGACATGTTATAACAAGAATATCTATGGCAAGAGGTGTTTTCACTTTTCCTCGTGATTATTTTCTTTTTATCCTTTTGCATTCTGCTGTAATAGTATGAAAAAGGACAACATATACTGCACATTTGTGGTCTGTTCTCACGATTTAATTTACAATATATGCCATTAATATTTCGCTGGAATGCACAAAGAATCTCTCGTTTTTCTCATAAAATCCTCACGTCTCTTTCCAGGTTTGTTTTCACGGGTAAATACAATTTATTATCTGTCAAACTGACGGAAATCACTTTGAAATAGTATCACGCAATGCTGAAGAAACTGAAAAAATGTTATTAAGGCAACGTCTGTTACATAATACAGATATATATTATTACAGTGATATTTAACCCATCCGTTATTGCTGTGGAAAGATTCACTCTTTTGGTTATTTATGGTCTGTTGAAAGTACCTTGTTGATGCTTTTACACTTTTAAATGTCCTTTTAATGTTGGATGGTTGAAGTGCGAGTAGAATAACGTAATGTCATTGTACACAGTTTTTAAAAAAAACATATTATTGCGTTCATAGAGCGAGCCTTTCACTGATTGTTTACAGGTGAAGTTACACCCATAATTCATGCAAATCGTCATAAATAAGTATAAATAGGTGTAGGAATAAGCTTGTTTGTTTATGTTTTTCCGACCCCGTTTTGCAGGATCCTCTTCTGGGTTTATTAGAAGGCAGAGATGATCTGGATAAAGAGGAGAAACCTGAACCCGAGGCCGTTTACGAGACGAACTGCCACTGGGAAAACTGCAGCAAAGAGTTCGACACTCAGGAGCAACTCGTGCATGTGAGGAAGATTTACTCACGACGGACGTCAGTCCAAACCAATATACTGCTATTTTCTTTCACATTTTGCTTCACCTTTTGTCTCCAAAAAGGAAGAAAAGCCATGAAAGCAGCATAACAGCAGTCCATAACAGACTTGTATGCTATATGGCAAGTCAGTATGATAGATTTGTGTGATAAACAGAAAGAAAATCAAACCATAATTCACTGATAATGTTCTGAAATCTGAAATCTCGTTTTTATTGCACCACTCAGTGTTGTTATTGTTAACTAAAACTATTGAAATTTGTGGTTACACTTTATTTTACAGTATAATTGTTACATATGTTACATGCAGTTACCATAGTAATATTAATAATTACCATAAATTATGCATAATTACATGCAACTAACCCTAAAAGAAACCTAATCCTAATCCTATAGTAAGTGCATGTAGTTGCTTAATATTACTCAGTACTTAAATGTATAATTACATTGTAACAAAGACACCTTAAAATAAAGTGTAACCAAAATTGTTTTTGTAATTGAAAAAAGAAGCAATAAATAAAATAAAATAAAAACATTAAAGGAAAAACTTAAAATTCAAGTTCTAAAATTACTAAAACTGAAGAAAATATATTGAAAATACTAACGCTTTACAATAAGGTTTTGTTTGTTGGTTAACAACATTAGTTAACATGAACTAAGAGTGAAAATACTTCTAAAGCATTTATTAATCATAGTCAATGGTATCATCATAATAAATTATTAAATTCAAAAGTTATTCATATTTCATGGTTCATAATCTGTTAATATTGTTTAATGGACCTGGGCTGCGTTTCCAGATAACGATGGTTCTTAGCACTTAAGAGCATTTTCTACGAGCGACTTTACGAACGTTTTTGTTCATTTCATGTGCGTTTCACAAAAAAGCATAAAGTGCTACTTCAGAGTCGCTGTCCGTTTGTCAAGTGCTGAAATGTCACTAGAATGGCTCGTAACTGTAGCACACGCTTGTATTTTTAAATGTTTAGCCTAATTGTTTTCACCCGATGTGCATTTTCTACAAGGCCAATAATCTATAAAAACACAAACCTACGGGTGGAGACACTAGCAAAATGGCTGAACCAATAAAACAAAGAAAAGACATTTTTCAAAAAGAGAAGATTGATGTCATTTTAGAAGAGGTGGAGCTGTACAAACATATTATTTTCAGCAGGTATAAGGCCAGTCATACAAATAAACGCGTTAAGGGTTTTCTGTTGAACGGTGTGTGTTAGCGGCCGCTAATTTAATAATAACTAATGATCTTTACAACGGAAGTAAATCAATCAAAACTAACTTTATCTGGACAATAACTTTATTCTAGATCTGCTGTAAAGCCAAAACAATCTCTGTTACTGTAATCTCCTATTATCACTGTAAAACTGCTTTGAAACATCTATATTGTTAAAGTATAAATGAAGGAGACTTGACTTGACTTGGTATTGACATCCATGGAAGAATTAGGAGTAACTCAACCTGAGCCTAAACAACTAAACAACGCTCCTCAGCTTCCATCTTCTGTTGTCCAGACTGAACACCTCAGCAGTTTGAGAATGTTTGTAGTTGTAGTCAGGACAAATGAGAGTGTCCTTCCTTAACAGGGAGGAAGATGAAGAGGAGTGTCACGACTAGGCAGTGAAGCAGACCGACGAGCGTTTAATCCAACAGCAGGTGAACAGAATCTAACGGACAATAACCGGCTGAACTGAACGGGGAGAATATATACACAGGGTAAACGAAGGAACTAACTAGACAACAGGTGGATGAAGGTTAACTAATCAGGGACTAACAGGAACAGCTGCAGACAAGACAGAACTTAATTGTGAAGAGGAAGATTAAGAGGAGAAGGAAGAAGATGAAGAGGAGAAGGAGGAAGACAGGGAGGAGGAAGATGAAGAGGAGGATGAGGAAGAAGATGAAGAGCAGGAGGAAGATAATGAAGAGGAGGAGTAAGATGAAGAGGAGGAAGAGTAAGATGAAGAAGAGGAGGAGGAAGATGAAGAGGAGGAAGATGAGGAGGAGGAGGAGGAAGATGAAGAGGAGGAGGAAGATGAAGAAGAGGAGGAGGAAGATGAGGAGGAGGAGGAAGATGAAGAGTAAGAGGAGGAGGAGGAAGATGAAGAGTGAGATGAAGAGGAGGAGGAAGATGAGGAGGAGGAGGAAGATGAGGAGGAGGAGGAGGAGGAAGATGAAGAGGAGGAGGAAGATGAAGAGGAGGAAGAGGAAGATGAAGAAGAGGAGGAAGATGAAGAGGAGGAAGATGAGGAGGAGGAAGATGAATAGGAGGAAGATGAAGATGAGGAGGAGGAAGATGAAGAGGAGGAGGAAGATGAAGAAGAGGAGGAGGAAGATGAGGAGGAGGAGGAAGATAAAGAAGAGGAGGAAGATGAAGAGTAAGATGAAGAGGAGGAGGAAGAAGATGAAGAGCAGGAGGAAGAAGATGAAGAGGAGGAGGAGGAAGAAGATGAAGAGGAGGATTAAGATGAAGAGGAGGAAGAGTAAGATGAAGAAGAGGAGGAGGAGGAAGATGAAGAGGAGGAGGAAGATGAAGAGGTGGAAGATGAGGAGGAGGAAGATGAAGAGGAGGAAGATGAAGAGGAGGAGGAGGAAGATGAGGAGGAGGAAGATGAAGAGTAAGATGAAGAGGAGGAGGAGGAAGATGAAGAAGAGGAGGAGGAAGATGAAGAGGAGGAAGATGATGAAGAGGAGGAGGAGGAAGAAGAGGAGGAGGAGGAAGAAGATGAAGAGGAGGAGGAGGAGGAGGAAGATGATGAAGAGGAGGATGAGGAAGAAGAAGAGGAAGAGAAGGAAGAGGAGGAGGAAGAAGATGAAGAGGATGAGAAGGAAGATGAAGAGGAGGAGGAGGAAGATGAAGAGGAGGAAGATGAAGAGTAAGATAAAGAGGAGGAGGAAGATGAGGAGGAGGAGGAGGAGGAAGATGATGAAGAGGAGGATGAGGAAGAAGATGAAGAGGAGAAGGAGGAGTAAGATGAAGAGGATGAGGAAGATGAAGAGGAGGAGGAGGAAGATGAAGAGGAGGAGGAAGATGAAGAGGAGGAGGAGGAAGATGAAGAGGATGAGGAGGAAGATGAAGAGAAGGAGGAAGAGGAAGATGAAGAGGAGGAGGAGGAAGATGAAGAGAAGGAGGAGGAAGATGAAGAGGAGGAAGATGAAGAGGAAGATGAAGAGGAGGAAGATGAAGAGGAGGAATATGAAGAAGAGGAGGAAGAAGAGGAGGAGGAGTAATATGAAGAGGAGGAGGAAGAAGATGAAGAGGAGGAGGAGGAAGATAAAGAGGAGGAGTAAGAAGAGAAAGAAGATGAAGAGGAGGAGGAAGAAGATGAAGAGGAGGAAGATGAAGAGGAGGAATATGAAGAAGAGGAGGAAGAAGAGGAGGAGGAGTAATATGAAGAGGAGGAGGAAGAAGATGAAGAGGAGGAGGAGGAAGATAAAGAGGAGGAGTAAGAAGAGAAAGAAGATGAAGAGGAGGAGTAAGATGAAGAGGATGAGGAGGAGGAAGATGAAGAGGAGGAGGAAGATGATGAAGAGGAGGAGGAAGATGAAGAGGATGAGGAGGAGGAAGATGATGAAGAGGAGGAGGAAGATGAAGAGGAGGAGGAGGAGGAAGATGAAGATGATGAGGACCAGGAAGATGATGATGGCATGGGATCACATCACATGATGGCCAACCGGGAAATGTCCGACTCATGGCTGGTTTTTCTGCACGTCAGATTGACTGATATTTTTTTAGTTCATCACTATTTTTCCCAGTCTTTGAAGCATATTACATCTTTTATAAATTTTTGTTCATTCATTTAATTTAGATCAAAATTATTAGATTCAATTATTTCTATTTTTTTCTGCCCTTTTTAATAATTTAATAAATTGTACAATAAAGTACAATCAAACCTTATAATCACATTGCAGTTGAATAAAGTTACAGTTACAGGTGTAATGTGCCGGTTGTCCAGCAGGGTGACCTCATCATAACTCACCCAGGAATGTAGGATTACTCCAGAGCACTCGCAGATCTAGATGATTTTCAAGTGCTATTTAAGTTATGATGCTTTTGAGAAACAGACCGTAATATTAAGATCAGTCGTACGATCGTTTTTACGAACTTCTTAGGCTTACGATGCTTTTGAGAAACAGACCGTAATATATAAAATCAGTCGTACGATAGTTTTTCCGAACTTCTTAGGCTTACGATGCTTTTGAGAAACAGACCGTAATATTAAAATCAGTCGTACGATCGTTTTTACGAACTTCTTAGGCTTACGATGCTTTTGAGAAACCCACTATAATATTAAGATTAATCGTACGATAGTTTTTACGAACTTCTTACTGTGCGTTCACACCGGACGCGAATAGCGCGTCAAATTCGCGTCTACCGCGTCTAGTTTGACGCTTGACCACTTTGTGTTAATTCGCGCGACAAGAGTGAAACTGACGCGCGTAAAAACAAAAGTTTGAAGCGAAATTTACGCGCGTCACGCGCGTCAGAGGCGAAAGTTTCAAAAGTTTCGGACCCCGTTGGCGGCCATCTTTTTACAAGATGTATGTTGTTGATGGGTCATTTATCGAGAGAGTCACCGCTCTGTATTTGCTCTGGAGAGCAGAACAGCGGCGTAAGGATCATCATCGCCGTATTTGGGTCCACCAGACCCTTCGGAGGCGAACCCTGTTCGGCGAGTTTCACCATTTGCTCCAGGAGCTGCGCCTGGATGACGGCCACTTTCAGCGGTACTTCCGCCTGTCCCGCGCCCAGTTCAATGACCTGCTGTCCCGCATCGGAGCGAGGATCATCCTTGCCCTCACCCACCTAATCTGTAATTTATTTTTGTTTTGATGATAAATGGAGCCAGCCTAGGCTACTACAAAAGTGATTAAATTGTCCTGTGTTTTTTTCCCTCACACAACACAGACACGATGTTCTTGCACTAAAGTATGTTGGTTCTCTTTACATTAGAATAATAATAATGTTTCATATAATCTAGATTAGATATGGAATAAATAGCATACAAAATGAATGTCTCATATATTAAAATCAAGTTTTTATGTGGTAAAATATTTACTTCACCACGTGACAGCAGCAAGCTGGCTCCTGATTGGTTAACGCGGCGCGAATTTGACGCAGAAGTTCAGATTTTTCAACTCAGACTCGAATTCGCGTCAAACGCATGAATGCACAAAAAGCACTAAATAAATCATTCGCGCAGAACGCGCCAGGCGCTCAATTCGCGCTATTCGCGGCATTCGCGTGAACTTAACGTGAAACACACTAGTCATACGATCGTTTTTACGAACTTCTTAGGCTTTCAATGCTTTTGAGAAACACACTGTAATATTAAGATCAGTCATACGATCGTTTTTACGAACTTCTTAGGCTTTCAATGCTTTTGAGAAACACACTGTAATATTAAGATCAGTCATACGATCGTTTTTACGAACTTCTTAGGCTTACGATGCTTTTGGGAAACGCAGTCCTTAACTAACAATGAACAGTTGTGTTTAATAAACTAATGCTAAAAAAAATATTAAATACTGTAACAAATGAATTTCTCATTTCAATCCATTAACTAATGGGATTTTATTGTAAAGAATAAAAACTAAAATTAAAAATATAACTGAGAACTGCAAATAAATGCTAACTGAAAATATGCATGATAGTGCAGCAGATTAGAAAAAAATCGTTCACTTTGGTATAAAAGCATGAAATTGGGCACAGATACTCTCTAAGGGCCACTATTTTGGAAAAAGGCGTTGGCCACTCAAAAATTCAATATAGCGGCCATTTTTCAAGATGGCCGCCATTGCTATTCAATGCTTATTATATCAATTATTCAAACAGTAATCCAAGCAGAAAATGTGATACAAATACTCTCTAAAGGTCATGTTAATGGAAAAAGATGCTTGTCCCTCAAAAATTCAAGATGGCTGCCATTTTTAAAGATGGCCACCGTTCCTGTCAAATATTAATTATTTCAATTGTTCAAATGGTGATGCAAGCATAAAATTAGGCAGAAATACTCTTCAAGGAACACTCTTTTGGAAAAAGGTATGTTCATCTCAAAAAATCCGGATGGCGACCATTTTCAAGATGGCCACCATTTCTGTCAAATAGTCAATATGTCTGCTTTGTCTGCCTCCTCTCTTATGACCTGTCCGGCTTAGTTAAACTTTCCAGGGATATAAATTCCCCGCCGGCATAGCTCTCAGGTTCATTGGAGTACACAAGCCTCTCCACCACGGCAAGGTGCAGTCCACAGAGAGGGAGGGCCACTGTTAGAAAAAGAAAGTAGCCAGTTAAAATTCAGGAAGGAAAACAATTTTGAAGATGTCTCCCCTTCTTTCCTATGTTCATTGCCACTGTTTCCAAAAATTGATGTAAGGATTCAAGAGAAATGGCGGCCATCTTGAAAAAATGGCCACGATGTTGAATTTTTGGGTGGCCAAAGCCTTTTTTCCAAATAGTGACCCTTAGAAAGTATCTGTGCCAAATTTCATGCTTCTATACCAATTTGATCGATTCTCTTGAAATATATCATTAATCTGCTGCACTAGAATACTATAATAGTGTATAAATCAGTGGCAGCAGGTGCTTTTCCCACATCAAGCATCCGATTCTTTTGTCCTGATTTTCCCATCTCTTGCGCAGCACATCAACAACGAGCACATCCACGGGGAGAAGAAGGAGTTCGTGTGTCACTGGAACGATTGTTCTCGAGAGCAAAGACCCTTTAAAGCCCAGTACATGCTGGTGGTCCACATGCGCAGACACACCGGCGAGAAACCACACAAGTGCACTGTGAGTTACAGCTGTGTCACATGACTTCTGTTTCAGCTCTCTCTCTGCAAACTCAGTGTAAATGTTTATGTTGGTGTGCATCAGTTTGAAGGCTGTAATAAAGCGTACTCGCGTCTGGAGAACCTGAAGACTCATCTGCGCTCACACACCGGAGAGAAACCGTATGTGTGTGAGCACGAGGGCTGCAACAAGGCTTTCTCCAATGCGTCAGACCGAGCCAAGCACCAGAACAGAACACACTCCAACGAGGTACGATTAATAAAACACGCAGATATATAAACACGTCATGGTTAACTGTTGCAATTTGATTTTTTGTGTTTTATAATTTACTTGCTGTTCAAAACAACGTTATGACATGACAATATTCGCAAAAGGCTATGACTAAAACAAAAAAACTGATCGCAATTTGTTACTGCAATTAATTTATATTAAAAAACTTTATTGTTTAATTAATTATTGCAATTAATTTGTTGTAAGACATAAATTGATTAAACAAAAAACGTTATTGCAGTTAATTAAATGATATTGTAATTATTTAGTTGTAAGACAAAAATGTAGTAAAAACTGTACGAATATTTATTATTGCATTTAATGTATTTTTAAAACTTTATTGAAATTAATTAAATGACTGAAACAAAAAACTGTAGAATTATTTCTGCAATTAATTTATATAAAAACTTTTGTAATTAATTATTGCAAATTAATTTGATCACTGATCACAATTAATTATTACATACATTTTTAAACAAAAAAAAATTAGGTTATTTTTTTATCAAAGGACAAAAACAATGACTAAAGCACTACACATGGTAAGAAAGGACTTAAATGTCATGTTTATCTGCTGGTTTTTTTGCTTTTATAATGTACTTCCAGATCTATGAATCTTTTATTGGTTGCATCAGTTTAAACAAACTTTAAAAAAAAATGTCAAAGTATCTGTATTACACTTTTCAGGCAAAAAAAAATCACAGCAGCAGAAAAATGCTTCACTTCATTTAATACAGTCTTTCTGAAGTTTTTATTTTAGGTTTTCTTGGCCTTAAGAATATATATTTGCGGTATAAGTACCAAAAACCATGTCAATAATATATGTTTACAGCTCCTTTCTCAGGAGCTCTGCCAAGAACAGGTCGATTTTGGCCTGACTACTTAATATTCAAGAGCCTCTCTTCTGATTGGCCTGTTGTTTTCTGAGTGACCCACCATTGGTGACTGCGTAGTTCTGACATCACAAATATACGGAAGTCACAACGGCTCGTGAAAAGGCACAGCTACTTTATGCAGGCTGTGTGCATTTGTCTGTGGATCGACTGTTTTGAAACTTATATGGTAGTTTCATAACCCTTGACCTCTGTTATCATGATAAAAGCCAGGAAATTTCAGTTTTGACAATATGGGACCTTTAAATGATGCCAAACAGGAGGAGAAATACTAAAAGCATTAAACTAGAAGTGTAAATGTGTTGTTTCTAAAGGTTTGTAGATCACATGTGAACCGTGTTCTCCTGTCTCTGGCATTCAGAAACCGTACGTCTGCAAGATCCCCGGCTGTACGAAGCGCTACACGGACCCCAGCTCTCTGAGGAAGCATGTGAAGACGGTTCACGGGCCTGAGGCTCACATCACTAAAAAGCACCGTGGAGACACGGGTCCTCGAGCTCCAGGTCTGACCCCCGCAGGGCAAAACTCAGAGCTTCTGATAGAGAAGGAGGAGAGAAGCCGAGAGGACTGCAAATTACTCGCTCCAGAAACCACACTGGTAAGGCTTTATCTGCGTTATCAGCGTGTTAGCGGCCCCTAAGTTAATAACTAATGATCTTTACAACGGAATTGAATCAATCAAATTAACTTTATCTGGACAATAACTGTATTCTGGATCTGCTGTAAAGCCTAAACAATCTCTGTTACTGTAATCTCCTATTATCACTGTAAAGCTGCTGTGAAAGATCTATATTGTTAAAGCGCTGTATAAATGAAGGAGACTTGACTTGACTCTAATGGATAGCAGGGTTGCACGATATATCATTTTAGCACCAGTTCGGAATGCATGTGATTAATTGCTAAGTTTAACCATCATAGACTGAAAGTTTATCATTTGCATGTGTTTTTAAAGGGATAGTTCACCCAAAAATGTAAATTCTGACAGTATTTACTCTCCCTCATGTTGTTCAACCCCGTAAGACCTTCGTTCATCTTCGCAACACGAATTAAGATATTTGTGATTAAATCTGAGAGCTGGATCACTCCTCCATAGGCTTCTGAGGGATTGAAACTTGTTCCCCGAAAAGTTATTAAAGACATCGTTAAAATAGTCCAAGTGACTACAGTGGCTCAATCTTAAGTTTATCAAGCGGCGAGAATACTTTTTGTGCGCATAAAAAAACAAAAATAACGACTTTATTTCAACTTCAATTAATTTCCTTCTCTGTGGGCCTCGAGTGAGTTTACTAGTGTGATAGCGTAGTGCTACATTACGTCACACGTAGGCTCACTATTGGCCGACGCTGGTCATGTGTGTGATGCGTGTAGGGTGGCCATACCTCCGGATTTTAAGCCCCCTGTCCGGCGTCCGGCGTAGCCTCAAGCCGGACACTCATTAGTCCTCCTTTTTGGAGTTGCTTTGAATTGTTTAAAAAAAATTAACCTATAAAAATCCCGCATATTGATAGCGGCTTCCTGATGCCTGTAAATTAGTTCAAATCTCCTGGAATCTAGAGCCTTGCATGCGAGACAGAGCATACTGTATGTGCTCCAAACCGTGCAGCGCGCGGCAGAGAGCGAGAGACCTTGCGTGCCCTCAGCACATTCTTTTCAAATAGAGCTATTCAAATCATCTGGTTGTTCAAATTCTTTTTATATCGCAATATATATTGAAGAAAAAACAAATATTGTGCAAAAATCGTGCAGCCCTAATGCATAGTCACGTGCATAATAACTAGTTAAATCTTGAATAATTTCTCTCGTCCTCCAGAAATCTCAGCCGAGCCCCGGTGGCCAGTCGTCTTGTAGTAGCGAACGTTCTCCACTAGGGAGCGCCAACAACAACGACAGCGGTGTGGAGATGAACCTGAACGCAGCGGGCAGTCTCGAGGACCTGACCACACAAGAGGAGAACGGGAACACCGGTGTGTCCGAGTCCAGCGCTGGCGTGGGGTCGATGTGCATGTCCGTTCAGGCCTTGAAGAGGTTGGAGAATCTGAAGATTGACAAACTGAAGCAAATCCGCCGGCCGACCCCACCTGGGCGGAGCGGAGGAAACAAACTACCGGCTCTCTCAGGTAAAACACACAGCAAATCAAGCACATTCGTTTTTTAGTCGCAGGTTATTTAACTCACATACAAAGCAAACATTATTCAGACACCAGATATCATTTTTGATATTTTTCTTTTACTAGTGTGTGCAGGACACAATAGTTTATATAATTTATGTAAGTGAGAATAGCAAAATAAAGTAAACTGTGGGATATTATACCACAGAAATTCTTCATACAGTGGACTACCCAAAAATTCTTCAGACACTTTGAGCTGATCATGTTTTTCTGAAGTGTTTTTTCTGTAATTGCTAATGCACCTTTTTACACCACAGACTGAACAACATGAAGCATTGCTTGGTAATTGGTTGAGCTAATCTGGAATTATCTAATTGTGTAGTTAAATTTAACAGTTGACAGATATTCAAAATAATTCATAATTTGT
Organism: Siphateles boraxobius; assembly: GCF_051911475.1. Taxonomy (NCBI): domain Eukaryota; kingdom Metazoa; phylum Chordata; class Actinopteri; order Cypriniformes; family Leuciscidae; genus Siphateles; species Siphateles boraxobius. Next base: position 15,425 of record NW_027508787.1, read on the forward strand.
GAGACAGTCTAACAGAAGGACGGACAAAACCAGTGAAGATTTACTAACAGCTTGCACCAGCACAAACCCTCTTTTGGCGATAAGAAACTACTGTCAGGATATACTAAACACATGCAGTGAATGATTAGTGCTGAAAAGCTGTGGACAAGGTTATTATTTGCAGCTGACCTTATTAAATATGCATTTGTAGGAGTTTCCCATTAAGGCGCAAAATTTATGGGAGGAGAATTTAAATCTATCATCTAAGGTGATTTCCTAAGGTTTACGCTCGTCAATTTACTGGTATTTGCGGCATTAAAAAAAAGTCTTAAACCAGACAGTAATTTGCGCTGCTTTTGGTAGATTGCGTTGGTCATTATGGAAATGATCCGGCTGCGCCTGTGTTCTTTAATTTGCGTGTCGTCAGTAGATTGCGCGTAAAACTTTCCACTCCCATCTGAGCTTTTTTGGGATTGCACCGCGTATACTAAATGAGGAAAGGGTGTCAAATTACATTCAAGCTATTTTAAAGCACTAATTTTTTTTCAAGAAAAAACATTTAAATATGTAATTTTGGAGATCAAAGATGAGTTTTAAGGGATACAATTATTGACTACAGGGGGACTTTAAGGTTTACATGTTATAGTAATACATTGCTAGCCTCATGGTTTTCTCAGTAATTCTCATGCTAACTCTGCTTTCTTCTCTGCTTTCAGCAACAGGAGAGATGATGGGCATGTGTACGCCCTCGCCCTTACTTTCCAACCGGCGTGTAATGGAGCTTTCTGCTCCTGATCTGGGTGGAGTAACCGGAATGGGAATGTCTTGCCAACCGAATGATCGGCGCGGCAGCGGCACAAGCAGCCTCAGCTCTGCGTACACAGTTAGCCGTCGTTCATCAATGGTCTCGCCCTACCTGTCAAGCCGACGCTCCAGTGAGGTGTCCCAAGTGGGTCACTGCCAATCCGTGATGGGAACCGATGTGCCCGGTGACCCACTGTCTCCTCAGAGCAGCCAAAGAAGCGGATCATGCCAGAACGCTGGAGGATTGCCAGGTCTACCGAGCCTTACACCGGCACAACAATATAGTCTGAAGGCTAAATATGCGGCAGCAACAGGTGGTCCACCGCCAACCCCGCTACCCAACATGGACCAACCCAGTAGATTCTTGAGGGAATGCCACGGCCAGCCTCTTCCTCCATTTATGCAGCAAGGAGGCATGAGAAGGCACAGTGCTAATGCCGAATACGGCACAGGAGTGATCTATCCACATCAGGCACCCGGAAACAACACGAGACGTGCTAGCGATCCAGTGCGCTCAGGGGCCGATCCGCAGGGTTTACCCAAAGTGCAACGCTTCAATAGCCTGAGCAATGTGTCCCTAATGAGTCGTCGCAACGCGTTGCATCAGTGTGGATCTGACGCGGCTCTTAGCCGGCACATGTACTCGCCTCGTCCACCGAGCATCACTGAAAATGTCATGATGGAGGCCATGGCCATGGAACCTCACGGGAAAACCGAAGGCAACATGATCCCAGGTGGAGACAGAGCTTACATGGGCTACCAGCAAACTCAGCTACACCCTCACAATGCAAGTCAACTGTCTCCTGGACAAGAAGGCTTGGGTTGCATGGATCAAGTCTTCCAATCTCAAATGCAAGGTCCATACCAGGGTCAGCGCGAGGAGATCCGCGCAACTGGAGTGATTGGTCAAACTGACATTGCGAACAATCTTCTACAGCAAGCTGAGTACGGTATGAGTACCTGTCAGCTTAGCCCATCCGGTCCACACTTTCCTAGTCAGGGTGATGGGTCAGGGCCATGGGGACCAACTAACCAACTCCACAGTCCTCAAACCGGCATGCAGTTCCAGGGTGTAGGCATACAAGGACAGCACTACCTTCAACAGGGCGTATATGACCCTACATCTGACCCCGGCCATCAAAGAGTTACTGTAAAACCTGAACAGTTCCATCCGTCAATGGGAGGATCCAGTTCTTGCCAGAACACCAAACCATTACACCAGCATCGGCATAATGCAAACATGCAGGGATATCCACCACAAGGCCAAGGCCTCATGGGCAGATCCTCCAATGCAAGCTGTGACTTTCTTCATGGCCAGATGGGAACACAAGCCAGTCTTCCGCAGCAAAGCCAAGCGGGATCATTCCCGAGTGGAGGAGGTATAAATCTTGCACTTGCGGAAAGCCGCAGGTCGCAGACACCAATGCATCAAATGAAAGAGATGATGGTGAGGAACTACGTGCAATCCCAGCAAGCTCTCCTATGGGAACAGCAGCAGGAGCAAAGGGTAGGCGATGGTCTCTCTGGGAAGCCTGATGGGATAGACATGGGAGGACAAACGGCGTTAATTCAGCACAGTCCACAGCATCAACAACCTAACCAGAACCTTTATCCCGGTAATGCTTATCAAGGCTATCTGAATCAGAACTTAATGAGCCCACCGCAAAATCGAGTTCCCGGTTCTGTTAAGGAGCATACAGCTGGGATGCAGGGATCGTGTTACGGGCCGGATATAGTGCCAAGACCACCTCAGGGACGAAAGCCTTTGAGTCGCCAGAACAGTCTTTCCCAGTCCCAACAAGCAGGTGGAGCTTACCTGGGAAGCCCACCTCACCTCAGCCCGGTCCACTCCACCGCCAGTCCCAGAAGAGGAGTGCGACTCCCACCGGTCCAACAACAGCATTCGGAAAACTTCACAAATAACAACAACCCCATGTTCTACACAGGCCAGATACACATGCACCATGACATTGAGAAAACTCAAGATGGGCCATGCCTGGCCCAGCAACACCTGACTGGGATAGACCCTAGTATCAAACCCACATCGATGGCCTACTCAGAACCAGCGCCCATGTCCAACGCCTTAGAAAACCTGGACTTGGAGAACGCCCAGATTGACTTTACCTCCATTATCGATGACCCAGAGCCTTCATCTTACAGTCCAATAAACCCACACCATCATTGCTCCTCTCAGACCTCCTCCCGTCTCACCACACCGCAAACCTCCATCACCCTTCCAAGTGGCCTGTCTAATATGGCAATCGGGGACATGACCTCAATGTTGACGTCCCTAGCTGGGGAGAACAAGTACTTGAACACGTTGTCTTAAAGTGTTTCTAGAAATAACAGGGCCAAAGTGAGCATGTTGACTCAGAAACTATTGCCCTCATGACACTAAAGGTTCCTCTGAATGTCCCTTTTCTTGCTCGTATGCCACGTACTGATTAGGGATGCACAATGTGAAATTTTTGGCCGATATCGATAACCGATAATTCTTTATATTTGAAAGCCAATAACCGATATATTGGCTGATAAATCTAAATCCAAATTTTTTATCATTTTTGAGAGCCTGATAACAAAATACTAAAGTCTCACCATTAAAAGCCATGTCTCAAACACACAATTATAATGTTCTCATTATGATTTTATGTAGCCCATATGACATACTTGTGCTGCACATGTTGCACTTTCCTGTATTTTCCTTCTTTGAAGTGATTCTAATCATATTTCAAGCAATTGAAAACCATCATGATGAACAGTGCACATCTGAAGTGTCTCAGCTGATGGAAATAATCCATTATTTATCAGATTTAATATATAAGTCAAATTTTCTTATCGGGCCAATAACGATAACTTTAAAAATATACATATATCAGCCGATATCGATATGGTGGCCGATATATCGTGCATCCCTAATACTGATGGTTCTGCTGGTGTCCTATATGGGATCACACAGATTTTGCGTAATGGTGTTTTAATGTGTAAAATATGTTGCTTAACATTACCGCCTAATGACTATTACTCAAGGGGCATTCCAGTCACTACTGTGAGACTGTAAAGATGGACGTCTTTGTTTAAAATGTAAATATGAGCATTGGACTGTAAATGGTGGCAAGATAGAAACAAAGAAAATTTACTTTTAGATATATATCTGGACTTGGACTGCCACATGAACACCACATAAGAAGACTGAAATATTGAGTGGATGTGTCGAGGAAGAAGCTGGTAGGCACATTCTCTAAAAGTATTGGTGAAGACAGGACTCAAGTGCCTTTGACCATTGTGGCCTCTTATCTTTGATTTCTCACAGGTACGACATGTTGGAGAAAACAAAACATGGATGGATGGATAAACAGTATGAAGCACAAAGTATACATCAGCTTAACACCTTGCGTATGAGTACAGCACAATGCATAGCCTTTCAAAGTATATCCATTTGATAGTGTGCATGAACACAGGCGGTCGACAGCAGCGCACAAGAAAGTTTCATCTTGTCTGCGCTTTTTCTTTCCAGAAGTTATGAGCAATAAAAAACGTCTTGGTACTCTTTTAAATTAGAGTTCCGTTTATCTATAAACCATGGAAGCTTGTTTCCGCCACAGAATAAACAATAAAAAAGGTAATTGCGACTTTTTAATCTCACAATTCTGACTTTTTTTCTCACAATTACGAGTTTACATTTTCTCAGAATTGCGAGATACAAAGTCGCAATTGCGAGTTATAAAGTCAGAATTGCGTGATATTACGTCGCAATTGTGTGTTATAAAGTCAGTATTGTGAGATATAAACTTGCAATACTGAGGAATTCTTTTTTTCCTTAAAAGAGTTTATATCTTGCAATTCTGACTTTATATCTCGCAACTCTGACTTTATATCTTGCAACTCTGAAAAATAAATTCAGAATTGCGAGATGTAAACTCGCAATTGTGAGATAAAAAAGGTTCAATCTTTCAAAATGTTTTATTCTGTGGCGGAAACAACCTTCAATTCTGCACTCCCTCATACAAGCAAGCGTTTATTGTTTTGGGTCTTCTGGAGTTTGTTGTTCCGTCCATTTATTTTTCGACCATGAAAAGGCCAGACCAGTGTCGCCTTGTGGACCAACTAATTAGTGCAACAACAAAAAATTCAAGGCACAAGCATACGATAGTAAAAACAGGCCATGATGTTGACAAAATGTACGTGCAAATAGTGTAGCATACGCAAAAAAAGTGTACTTTGGGCTTAAGAGAAAGTGTTTCTTTTTAAAACTCATTGTTTACTGTCATAGTGGCAGATTACAGAACAGTATTTTAAAGACTTGTCAGTTATCTCTCTAGGTCTAGACAAGTGCCTCTGAATCATAATATTCATTCAAAGTTGTAGTGTTTGTTTTCTGATTGTTTGACTAGTCTGCTTTCAGACAGATACGTTAAAGGGTAACGGCACTGAGATGTGTTTTTGTAATGTTTCTCTTTAGTCTGCGCTGCGCTACATAACCCAAGCTAGCATGCATATGCATTGCACTGACAACAGCACTGAGCTGAGGAGAAGTGATGAATTTGTATTATAAAGTTTCCATATGGTATGAATAAGTTACATACAGTGCAGGTACTTGATGTTTGTCAAGCTTTTGGTTTTCAACACTTGTGTCAATGGTTTTTTTATCATTTAAGTGTTATCGAGGGGTGCGGTACGGACTCAACCCTTTAAAAAATCCCAGTGTTTCCACTTTCCGTGGCATACCAAAGACGACTGGCACTGAGACGAGGCCACACTTGATATTTGCGAGAAACACCGTCATGTGCTTCCATATTGCTGTGATAAAGAATGTTTCCTCTTTTTTTTTAAAGAAAAAAAACATTTTGTGGTTTTTGCATTTCTGTGTGTTTTTATATCTGTCACAGTTCACTCAAACGTTTTTTTGCTGGCAAAAGTTCTTCAAGTAGTAACAGATTTATGATATTTGCATTTATCCCATCTATTTACAAGTGATATTTTTGCGTACCATTTTCTACATTTTTGTACAAAGGTACTATATTATACCAGTTTATAAATAAACAGAGCCTGTGATGGAAGACGATGATGTGTTGTACTATAATGTTTCTTTTGTGCCACTCTGAAAAACAGAAAATATTGGACAACAACATCATTTTACAGTTTTTTCCAACTGCTTACACACAAAATTCTTACTTGTTACACAATTTCTGAAACCTGACACAAAACTACAAAACCAAACACTAATTATCGGCCCTTCGACTCAGTTTTCAATTTCATAAAACACTTCTTGCAAACCAGAACACAATTCTCTATGATTTCCTTTTTCAAACACAGCCTATCAAAATGCCACAGTAAGTCATCAGAGCCTCACACACACACTCTTCACACACTCACACACACTCCTCACATGTGCAAACACTCATTGAATTACTCAACACCAGCCAATCATGGCTTTAGAATAGGACTATAAACAGGTCAAAGGTCGAGTTATATGTTTTTCGTTCTGTGTAATACTGTATTCACAACCACAAATGCTTACAGTAAAAAATGAAGTTTGGTTTCAATCTTGCTTTCGTATTTACCAGGAATTTTTGCAACATCTCTCAGCCAATTACTTTCAGTCTTGTACAGAAATGCACAGAGGAGTTTGTGAAAGAAGAGCTTCAGGTTTTGAATAACTGTGTGTATATGATATATCCAAAAACATAATATTATGGCAAAGGTGTTTGCAACTTTTGAGATGTTTGTGATATTTTGAATGCAGTGCCTCATTTTGCCAAAAATGTGAGGCATTTTGAATTTTGTTTGTGCAATTCATGGATTTGTGTGTAAAGTTTTGGGAAAAAGAGGCAAATATTTGAAATTGTGTGTAAGCAGTTGAAAAAAACTGTAAATGCTTAAGTATATTTGTTCACCGCCATTATTTTTACGCTGGAAGCACATCAGATGTCCTCTAGATGGCGGCAGCACTATAGCGCATGATCTTTGTTAAGTCTTGAGAGCCACACACAGGATTTGTGTTACACTGCTATATTAGATCCCTCCTCCTTTAGTTACAAAGAGAACATTTTTGCTCACTAATACTGAAATCTCGGTGACAAAGCTAATCCTCTCCATACTTGGCCTTTCCCTGTCCCTGATTATAAGATCAAAAGAAAGATTTTCCTGGACTACATGCCAGTGTGTGTTTGATTGTATAATGCTGTAGCTCTCGGTCCCTGGTACCCTGATTCGGCCCCATGGATCTAATACTGTGTGCGGTGTGTATCCAATGAAGACCTGTCCTCGACATTGCCATCGCCAACTCCTCTGACTCAATTCTCCCGTCTGTTATTTGCTATATAACTGGCCGATCCTCTTTAACCTTTATCCCATCCTCATTATCCATCTCACATCTCGCCCTCCTTCATCATTAGTGGCAAGTATCCTTTACTTTTGCTCATACTTAGTAGAGATGCACGATATATCGGCCAGCATATCGGTGTCGGTCGATATATGTTCATTTTTAATGTTATCGTTATCGGCCCAATAAGAAAATTTGGATGATATATAAAAGCAGATAAATAATGGATTATTTCCTTCAGCTGAGACACTTCTGCGCACTGAATTGCTTGAAATATGATTGGAATCACTTCAAAACGTAAAATACAGTTCAGTGCAATATGTGCAGCTCAAGTCTGTCATATCGGCTACATAAAATTATAATGAGAACATTAAAATTGCATGTTTGGGACTTGGATTTTAATGGTGAGACTTTTGTTTTTATAATCAGGCTCTCAAAAATTACATAAAAATTTGGGTTTAGATTTATCCGCCAATATATCGGTTATTGGCTTTCAAATATAAAGAATTATCGGTTATCGGTATCAGACAAAATTTTCATATCGGTGCATCACTAATTCCTAGGGTTACCTCAAGTATTAAACCCGTCCCACACTGTTTGTGCTATGAACATGAACGATTACGCAAATCATGTGGTTTGGTTTAAAAAATAATTACTTGCATATTTTGCAAAAATAAAAACCATCTAGTTTGCTTTTACTTTGAATTTAAAATCATTCAGCAAAAATGCATGTTTAATTTTAGATGCCTATTAACTCTGAAACAACAAAAATCAATGCAAACCCTTCCTGCTATATGCACTCACTACACTGAACAGATATAAAGCGAATGCACTAGCTGTGTAAGATCTGCAGGAGAGTGCAGAGGTTTAGCAGATCTACAGCCTGACTTAAGCCACAATCTTCTGAGCTGAGGTTGCTGATACAAATGGAAATGGCAAAATAAGCGCTGAGGTTTTCACATGCAAAGAAGTGAAACCAGCATAATGACTTTTCTTTTCTTGGTTTGCCATTCAAGTCGAGGCTTTTTATTCTCTTTGTCACAAAGGTTGGCATATAATTAACTCCTGTTTAATATGCTGTTAAAGAAGACTCCTCCCTTTGCTCCTTCTCTGAACCCCTGCCAAACTCCGGCACGCTGGAAATCCCACGGGACACCCCACCCTTGGGCGTCCCTCAGTGTGTGTCGAGGTGTTCGAGACCATGTGGTGCCCAGATTCCTGCACTTACGGCTGTTTTTAGGCTCATTGCACACACAAACTGCACTCTTTGCACATTAAGCTTCCTCGTTTATAACATTAATGCAAATAACACTTTCTTACCATCATCTATTCTGGGCAGAGGTGAATGAGGCTTTTCTTTGTGTCTTTACTCCTCACATCCACAGCAGGGTGTAGGTTTATGACCCATTCCATCTCTTTTCCTCTCCTAGACAAAAGGACTGTGACCTCTCATCCCTTCTCCTATTCTCTGGCTTTCACCACCTGAAACCCTCTATTTTATGTCCCTAAAAACAAATGTCCATTAGAAACGACAAACACAAGCTCTTTTGCTCTTTAAAATGCAGAGGATCCAGTGTTAAAAGAAACCATAATACAGTGTTAGTTGTAATACCTTGGAAATTAATATGGTAATCATCCTGTTCTTCAATGTAAATGAAAGTACCATATAAATTAGCACCAGATATCATCACTGAACCCTTGTACCAACACAGTATTTTTGTAAACGCATCCGTTGGCATTCTGTGTAGAATAACAGCAAAAAAGTCAGATATCAAAGGAAGTAGGCTACAGATAACGTTATGGAGGATAAGTCTTACAACTTAATTTATGATGTTTTTATGCTAAGCTAAATATCCAAGAAATCTTTACATAACATTTTTCTTTTTTAAATCTCTGTCATTATGTGGTAATATTTGGCGTTGTGGGTTTTCTTGTAATGTCTGTAAGATTTTTTTTTCCAGACAAAAAGAGAAATCCGGCCGCTGTTGTAAAAACAACGATTAAGATAAAAGTTATTTTCCCCTCAGAATCCATGAGTTCGTTGCCGCGCTTTTTTCACTGGCGCGAGACAGGAAAATAAGATATAGCGAAGACAACATATAATCGATAGTTTTCGAAGAGTAGAAAATAATGTAGCCAATATATCACAGATGCCGTGTTATTATAGTTAGATAGTAGCCTCATTTTAAATTGTTGACTAATGCAAGACAAATAAAATGACATTAATATTAATAATAATTAGCAAGCGGAATGCCATTAATTACTTAACCATTAACATAATATGAAGGGGAAAAAGTAATTTATTTCGAAGTGCTTAGGGATCAAGGTCCACCCTACCTCGCGCGCCTCAGGAAGTATTGCACGGGCATTATCATGACAGTACGGGTTCAGGTGTGTGTGTGTGTGTGTGTGAGTGTGAGAGAGAGAGAGAGAGAGAGGGAGAGAGAATGCAAGGTAGGGGTCCTAAAACG
>NW_027508787.1:30000-32500 GCF_051911475.1 Siphateles boraxobius
AAATTAATTAGGACCAATATATAAGTAATCATATAACTGTATATATCACAATACAGTTACTTCTGCTGGAAATTGTAATTGTAGATGCATTCTTTAAATTTTTTTTAGTAACCAGGGTTTGAAATTAACACCCGCCAAATGCAGGTAAAAATCAACTGTGGCCGACAACGCTGTCAAATCATATATGATAATTTATAATAATAATTTACTCAATGGGGAAGACAAGTCTGTGCAGATTTAGCGCAAATATTCAACTTGTGTAGTCATCATGATATATTAAAGGGATAGTTCACCCAAAAATGAAAATTAGCCCATGATTTTCTCACCCTCAAGTCATCCTAGATGTATTCATTCTTCTTTCAGACGAACACAATGATATACATAAACCCACCAACATCCCTCCCCATGATGTTTGGACTGACTGATCGCGAGAGAAAAAATGACGTTTTAGCCGCATAACATCAGTTAATGGAAATGCCATCATTTCGCCATCGTTTTTTATCGACATTTGGAAAATATCGCAAAGGTTTTGCTCAAATCTGTAGTAGAAACTTGCCTACAGTCACCAGCTCAGTCTCCTGTCAGCACACACTGTTCAAACCATCATTCCCATCACATCAGTGGCTACGTTTACATGCAACCAAATAATCCGTTAGTAATCGGATTGACGGCTCAATTGGACTAGAAAAGCCTTGATGTAAAACACCTTAATCGATCCGATTGAGCTCGATCCGAATTAAATTTCAATCAGATTGAAAAGGGTGGTTTATTCCTTTTGTAATTCGATCGAGAGAACATGTAAACACTTGATCGGATTAAAAAATGTAACTGAAAGTACTGCGCATGTGTCTAGTCCTAAATACTCTTACAACTACCGGAGGGATACTCTGGGTTCGAGCCAAATACGCATAATCTTTACTCTGTTTATAATTTATAAACAGGACTGCTCTCCAGTCCTTCACCTGCACTGAGAAACCAGCCAGATAAACCTTCATCCAATCATCTGACTTACCTGTAACCCGTACCTCAGACTCTCATCCACAGATGATATTTTTACTGCGTGATAAATATAAGCAGCTCGGCACAACGGTTCATATGCTCATTGTCGCCAAATTATGACCAGAAATAGATAAATATTAGGTCTGCTGTTCAAAACAAATAAACAACCGATGTTAGAGAATGGTTATTATGCACAAACACAAGAAACTCTGTATATTTGTGCAGTGTGCGCATGTCAAAAAATATATTCCGATTTTAATCTTGTGACATATAAACGTGCACATCAACCCGATTACATGTTCATGCATGTAAACGCAGCCCATTGTCTGGTCTCATCTATGACAAGCTAGACAGACCCTACCTGTGTTACTCACCTGAGAACCTGTCTGTGTTACTCACCTGAGAACCTACCTGTGTTACTCACCTGAGAACCTGCCTGTGTTACTCACCTGAGACCCTACCTGTGTTACTCACCTGAGAACCTGTCTGTGTTACTCACCTGAGAACCTGCCTGTGTTACTCACCTGAGACCCTACCTGTGTTACTCACTTGAGCACCTGCCTGTGTTACTCACCTGAGACCCTGCCTGTGTTACTCACCTGAGACCCTGCCTGTGTTACTCACCTGAGACCCTACCTGTGTTACTCACTTGAGCACCTGCCTGTGTTACTCACCTGAGACCCTGCCTGTGTTACTCACCTGAGACCCTACCTGTGTTACTCACTTGAGCACCTGCCTGTGTTACTCACCTGAGCACCTGCCTGTGTTACTCACCTGAGACCCTGCCTGTGTTACTCACCTGAGACCCTACCTGTGTTACTCACTTGAGCACCTGCCTGTGTTACTCACCTGAGACCCTACCTGTGTTACTCACTTGAGCACCTGCCTGTGTTACTCACCTGAGACCCTACCTGTGTTACTCACTTGAGCACCTGCCTGTGTTACTCACCTGAGACCCTACCTGTGTTACTCACTTGAGCACCTGCCTGTGTTACTCACCTGAGCACCTGCCTGTGTTACTCACCTGAGACCCTACCTGTGTTACTCACTTGAGCACCTGCCTGTGTTACTCACCTAAGACCCTACCTGTGTTACTCACTTGAGCACCTGCCTGTGTTACTCACCTGAGACCCTACCTGTGTTACTCACTTGAGCACCTGCCTGTGTTACTCACCTGAGCACCTGCCTGTGTTACTCACCTGAGACCCTACCTGTGTTACTCACCTGAGCACCTGCCTGTGTTACTCACCTGAGACCCTGCCTGTGTTACTCACCTGAGACCCTACCTGTGTTACTCACTTGAGCACCTGCCTGTGTTACTCACCTGAGAACCTGTCTGTGTTACTCACCTGAGACCCTGCCTGTGTTACTCACCTGAGACCCTACCTGTGTTACTCACTTGAGCACCTGTCTGTGTTACTCACCTGAAAACCTGCCTGTGTTACTCACCTTAGAACCTGTCTGTGTTACTCACCTGAGAACCTACCTGTGTTACTCACCT
>NW_027508787.1:37500-42500 GCF_051911475.1 Siphateles boraxobius
AAATGTCCGTTTTGGAGAGTATTCACGTAAAATATGTCGGGTCTTAATAGGGATGGCGAAACTAAAAATTTTCTTGACCGACCATCGAGCCTCATTAGCCGGTTGAAACCGGTTAACCGATTAGTTTAAAATATGCCACGCTATTTGAAAAACAGCCATTTCGAGCCGCGCCTGCAATTTCGCAACTCTGTCGCATCTCTCACTGCCGCTCTGCCTCCCGCTCACACACACACACACACAGACACACACACACACACACACACACACACTGCCCCGGCGCCGCCCTTCCACTCACGTCACTTTTTTAAAATATGTCGACTCGTAAAAACAAATGGCTCCTTAGTTTCGAAATGGTTTGGGTACAAGGTGATCGCGTTGAAAATAAAGGCGTTGGTCTAGCGTTAGAAGCTCATTTGAAACATTGCCGCGGCTCATTTAAGAAAATGACAGCTCCGAAGAGACGCCGCTTTAGTTTGAGGTTAGTGCTAACAATAATAAAGAAAGATGATGATCATCATCACCTTATCTGTTACCACTGAAATGTAGATGTAATGTATTTCCAAATCTAAGCCCATCTTATGCGAAATGTTGCCTAATAGACTGAACACGATAAAACCAATGGATAAAACCGGCACCTTCAGAATAGGTAAAAGACGCACCGGCCAAGGCAGGTCTAACTCACTGTGTGCCTTCTAATAACGGACAGAACAAGTCGCGTTTCAGGTGATACATCATAGATGATGTGCTACTACTGTATTTAAGCACTGTATCACACAAGTTGCAACTTACATCCGTGTCATTCTTTTTGGTGAAATGGTCCCACACACTACTTTACTTTGCACGCTTCATCCTGTGGTCTGCCCTGGCTCTAACCTCCAGTGTTTTAGCCTGTAGCCTTTACTTTTCCCAAACCTTGTGAGCGCGCGATTCTAAACGCTGTGACCTCGCGCCAAATGTTTTTATTGGTTTATTACAAACAGGCGAGTTATGAAAAATTGAGTGTGAGGGATTTGTTCACTTCACACAAAAATATCTTGGATTGAGATGGCTAACTGTAGTAGCGTTTAGTCCACTGTCTATAATAGCCTAATTTAGAGATCACTTTTTTTTTTAACCGACTACTGACAACTTTGATCGATTAACGTTGAGACGGTCAACCATCGGTCAAACGGTCATCGGTTAGCATCCCTAGTCTTAAACAGAGTTGTCATCCAGTCTCTTTGGTAGAGAGAGAGAGAGAGACGAGGAAAACAAACAAGCATGCAAATGGAAATTATTCCGCAGCCGGAAAAATTATCGAGCTCATTTCTTTTATTGTGCGATTAATTGATTTATTGACTATCGCGACAGGCCTAATCCAGATTAATGACAACTAGCCGTGAGCCGTGGCTAACAGGTGGCAAGCTACCAGCTGTTAGCCACTTAGCTAGCTAACAACTCACTACCTAGTCAGAGCAAACTACCGCCAAAATTATACATTTTAATTTTTTTTTGATAATATCTACATTTCCCATGATTAAATATAAACCCTTGGTGGCCAGGTGCCGCACTTTTACGTATTTTACCCATCCAGCCACAGCATATTGATACGCGTCTGTACTCTTGAAAGCCTTCAAGCGATCCCCACTGTATGGGGAGGGGTTATGCACAAGATATATATATATATCATGAAAGGCAAATTGGGGCAAGTCTGGGGCAGATAATAATGGACAATAGAAAACTGGGAGTAACAAATAAGGATCGGAGCCTAAAATTTAAAATTTCTCCAGGTATCTCTGTCTCTCTCTCTCATTCAAGTGGGCAGTTTGGGCGGCCATACCGGGCGAGATCGGTCGTCAATATGGCGGCGTTCTATTAGGTAGTGACGTAGGTGGCATCTATGAATATAGACATAGACATCAGCGCTGGCTGATTCCCGAGAAACATACGATGTAAACTTTCGTTCCTACCAAAACAGTAGTTCCGAGAAGATAGTGGAGAAGCTAATCATCACTGTTGCTGGTTTATCTATCATTTATGTTATGACGTTGTTTGTATATAGGTCATGAACCTCATGAGTCCGACGTCTTCTCCGTAATTACATTACAGCAGCACCAAACACAACAACTTCGCGATGATCCATAATGATCCAGTGATACACATTTGAGGATGAGCGCAACTTTTATTGGAAATATTTACGAATGCTCGGTTTAAGCGGGAATGCAATTAATTTGCTCACGGTAACACTGATGTGACCAATTGCACTAGATGCAAATAATAATAATTATTATTATTCTTTTTTTTTTCGACCAAATGGGACCAAAAAAAATGGGACCATTTCATGTTGTGACACTTCGCTTCTCTCGAACATTGAATGCTGCTACGACAACAAGCTTCCCCATACTTTTTGACAAGCGTCCTTGCGGGAAATAGCGATTTTGACAAAAGAAACGGGGCGTGTGAGCAGGTGTGAGGGAGTCGCCAGTCAATTGCATCATATCCGCGTTACCCTCGGTTACCAAGGGTGCAATCCATCAGCCGGAAACTGAAGCCTCGCGGGAGCCGCCATTGTAGCAGAACTTCACCTGCTGTTAGCATTCCATTGACTCCCATTCATTTTGGCGTCACTTTGACAGCGAATAACTTTACATCTGAGGCGTCCAAAGACTTCATTTGTCCATTATTTATTTCTAAAGAAACACGACAATGTATAAAAGGCTCCATTACTTTGTATCTTACAATATGGCCTCGTAGAAGCCGTTTTTGTAAAAATAGGCTAACGATTGTGTCATAACCACGCGACTCTGTCGCACAGTAGAGAAATTACCGTATAGACAAGAGGAGAAGCTCGCAGGCAATCTTTTACTGTCTATGAGGCAATCGGGGGACATAGAGGCATAAAGTCAAGGAGAAGCCCATAGATAGAGAGTCCATAAAAGCAACGGGACAAAATATTTCAACAACGTTTTTGGGGAATTAGGTGATTCAGATTTGTCTAGAACAGCTACTAGAAGATGTACAACTGTCATACTGTCGTCAAGCTCAGTTTGAGCCCGCGCAGTCGCTCAGCCATCAGGAAGTGAGTGCTTTAATCAGGCTTCAGTTTTCCCAGTTGAAATCAAGGGGGCGCTGTGTCCATTTCTTTTACTGTCTATGTCGGTTACCGCTTTTACTACAGTAGAAACCATGGCAACAGTCTTGTTGACAAATGCGGAAGTTGTAGTTGTAGCGTCTATCAAGCAACTAGCTTGTTTTGCGCAGTCGTTATGGAACACAATTATTCTGTACCGTTTGCAGCTCGTTCTGTCGACAAAGACAAGTCCCATAACTGTAAACGTAAAAGTCAACGTACGGGTCAACCAAACGACCCAAGAAGATTTTGGGACAAGAAGAGAAATAAAACCAGGATCAACATCGGTGTGGGATTTCCTAAATGGAGAGAATCGTGATAAACTTCAAGTAGACAGAGACGCCAATCTTGCGTGTTTTAATAGACAGGCGAGTCAAGTCAAGTCAAGTCATCCTCATTTATATAGCGTTTTTAACAATGTAGATTGTTTCAAAGCAGCTTTACAGAGATAAACATATAATTTAAGGTAACAGAGATTGGTTTGGTTTTATAGTGGTTCTTGAAACCATGCCTAAACAAACTACTCGTCTTGTCTATAAATTTTGATGCAGAATTTTATTTTATCTTATCACTTCGGGTAGGTACGCGAACCAAAAAAACTCCACAACGCTTTATCTGTAGAGTGGTATAGGGATCCTCCATAGGGAGAGGCTAGTTGGCACTTCAGCACTGCATTGTCATCGGGTCCAGGCGAAAGTCCTTCGTCAGATCTGGAAACGGCCTGGATCCTGCAGGCTGCGGGAAAACCTCGGGATAAACAAAGACACTAAAATTAGCGTAGATGCCACTTTTCTTATGATGTAACGAGTACATCAGGATTTAAGGGAAGTGTTCCCAGTTCCGGCTGACCTAATCTAAGCAGCCTAATATTGAATTATAGAAGTCTATAGAGTGTTATGTGAATGCTAGGTCAAAGAGATGTTTTTAGTAGGGGTGTCGAAATTAATCGTTTCTACGATGCATCGCGACGCAGACGAGGACGATTCGGTTATCGGTTCAGTAATAGACCATAACCGGTTATAATGTACTGACGCTTTTCTGACGTCATTTGTCACGTATGTGCTTTGTCGTGATACCATACACTGGCAGAGGGAGGCGAGATGTGTGCGCATAATTAAAAATGCTCCAGCTACTTTAAAAGCCTACATCTGGAGAAGACACGCGCTGTGTGCGCTCATGTCAATCACAAATATAATAGGCAGGAGGTAATAGCTATATTAACTTGATAAACAATGTTAGCCGTGTTCACCCCGAGCTGTTACGCCTGGCAGAGCCGGACTGCTTTAGAGTAAGAGAAAGAGCTTCAACGTCACCCGAATCCGCAGCCAAAACAAATAATCCACCCCCCTCAATATTGTTCTCAGATTTAAGTATTCGCTGCCAGCCGATGGTGAAATTACAATTATTCTGTGTTGTTACGGGTGATTATAAATGATCGTCATCTTCAACAGTGAACTCTCGACGGTTGATGCGCGCGCCTCTAATGGTGACATATACACTGATGAATGAGCGCTGCTTTTAAATAAACATCTCTTTAAAACAAAATTGATTTGATAAAATTTTATCGTCTTAATGGCATAAACAGGCCTTTGAAATTCAAACTGGAATGTCACTGTTTCTGTCACTGCGACATCCCGAACAGATGAACACACACACACACACGCACGCGCACGGATTACTTTTAAAGTAAATTTGAAAATTGAGGATGCGGTGCATCGAAATGCATTGTGATACCGAATTGAACTGAATCGATGACATGATAATCGTAACCGATCCGAACCGTGAGACCAGTGTAGGTTCACAGCCCTAGTTTTTAGTCTAGCTTTGAACTGACAGACTGTGTCTGCTTCCGGGACAATGTTAGGAAGATTGTTCCAAAGTTTTGGTGCTA
>NW_027508787.1:60000-87500 GCF_051911475.1 Siphateles boraxobius
GTGTGTTCTCAGTGTTGATGTTGTGTGTTCTCTGTGCTGATGTTGTGTGTTCTCTGTGCTGATGTTGTGTGTTCTCAGTGCTGATGTTGTGTGTTCTCTGTGCTGATGTTGTGTGTGTTCTCTGATGTTGTGTGTTCTCTGTGCTGATGTTGTGTGTTCTCTGATGTTGTGTGTTCTCAGTGCTGATGTTGTGTGTTCTCAGTGCTGATGTTGTGTGTTCTCTGTGCTGATGTTGTGTGTGTTCTCTGATGTTGTGTGTTCTCAGTGCTGATGTTGTGTGTTCTCAGTGCTGATGTTGTGTGTTCTCTGTGCTGATGTTGTGTGTTCTCTGTGCTGATGTTGTGTGTGTTCTCTGTGCTGATGTTGTGTGTTCTCTGTGCTGATGTTGTGTGTGTTCTCTGATGTTGTGTGTTCTCAGTGCTGATGTTGTGTGTTCTCAGTGCTGATGTTGTGTGTTCTCTAATGTTGTGTGTTCTCAGTGCTGATGTTGTGTGTTCTCAGTGCTGATGTTGTGTGTGTTCTCTGTGCTGATGTTGTGTGTTCTCTGTGCTGATGTTGTGTGTTCTCTAATGTTGTGTGTTCTCAGTGCTGATGTTGTGTGTTCTCTAATGTTGTGTGTTCTCAGTGCTGATGTTGTGTGTTCTCAGTGCTGATGTTGTGTGTTCTCTGTGCTGATGTTGTGTGTGTTCTCTGTGCTGATGTTGTGTAATCTCAGTGCTGATGTTGTGTGTTCTCAGTGCTGATGTTGTGTGTTCTCTGTGCTGATGTTGTGTGTTCTCTGTGCTGATGTTGTGTGTATTCTCAGTGTTGATGTTGTGTGTTCTCTGATGTTGTGTGTTCTCTGTGCTGATGTTGTGTTTTCTCTTATGTTGTGTGTGTTCTCAGTGCTGATGTTGTGTGTTCTCAGTGCTGATGTTGTGTGTGTTCTCTGTGCTGATGTTGTGTGTGTTCTCTGTGCTGATGTTGTGTGTGTTCTCTGTGCTGATGTTGTGTGTTCTCTGTGCTGATGTTGTGTGTGTTCTCAGTGCTGATGTTGTGTGTGTTCTCTGTGCTGATGTTGTGTGTGTTCTCTGTGCTGATGTTGTGTAATCTCAGTGCTGATGTTGTGTGTTCTCTGTGCTGATGTTGTGTGTTCTCAGTGCTGATGTTGTGTGTTCTCTGATGTTGTGTGTGTTCTCTGTGCTGATGTTGTGTGTTCTCTGTGCTGATGTTGTGTGTTCTCTGTGCTGATGTTGTGTGTGTTCTCTGTGTTGATGTTGTGTGTTCTCTGTGCTGATGTTGTGTGTGTTCTCTGTGCTGATGTTGTGTGTTCTCTGTGCTGATGTTGTGTGTTCTCTGTGCTGATGTTGTGTTTTTTCTCAGTGCTGATGTTGTGTGTTCTCTGATGTTGTGTGTTCTGAGTGCTGATGTTGTGTGTGTTCTCTGTGCTGATGTTGTGTGTTCTCTGATGTTGTGTGTTCTCAGTGCTGATGTTGTGTGTGTTCTCAGTGGTGATGTTGTGTGTGTTCTCTGATGTTGTGTGTTCTCAGTGCTGATATTGTGTTTTCAGTGCTGATGTTGTGTGTTCTCTGTGCTGATGTTGTGTGTTCTCAGTGCTGATGTTGTGTGTTCTCTGATGTTGTGTGTTCTCAGTGCTGATGTTGTGTGTTCTCAGTGCTGATGTTGTGTGTTCTCAGTGCTGATGGTGTGTGCTCTCTGATGTTGTGTGTGTTCTCAGTGCTGATGTTGTGTGTTCTCAGTGCTGATGTTGTGTGTTCTCAGTGCTGGTGTTGTGTGTTCTCAGTGCTGATGTTGTGTGTGTTCTCTGTGCTGATGTTGTGTGTTCTCTGTGTTGATGGTGTGTGTTCTCAGTGCTGATGTTGTGTGTTCTCAGTGCTGATGTTGTGTGTTCTCTGTGCTGATGTTGTGTGTTCTCTGTGCTGATGTTGTGTGTTCTCAGTGTTGATGGTGTGTGTTCTCAGTGCTGATGTTGTGTGTTCTCTGTGCTGATGTTGTGTGTTCTCTGTGCTGATGTTGTGTGTTCTCAGTGTTGATGGTGTGTGTTCTCAGTGCTGATGTTGTGTGTTCTCAGTGCTGATGTTGTGTTTTCAGTGCTGATGTTGTGTGTTCTCTGTGCTGATGTTGTGTTCTCAGTGCTGATGTTGTGTGTTCTCTGATGTTGTGTGTTCTCTGTGCTGATGTTGTGTGTGTTCTCAGTGCTGATGTTGTGTGTTTTCTGATGTTGTGTGTTTTCAGTGCTGATGTTGTGTGTTCTCAGTGCTGATGTTGTGTTTTCAGTGCTGATGTTGTGTGTTCTCTAATGTTGTGTGTTCTCAGTGCTGATGTTGTGTGTTTTCAGTGCTGATGTTGTGTGTGTTTTCAGTGCTGATGTTGTGTGTTCTCTGTGCTGATGTTGTGTTCTCAGTGCTGATGTTGTGTGTTCTCTAATGTTGTGTGTTCTCACTGCTGATGTTGTGTGTGTTTTCAGTGCTGATGTTGTGTGTTTTCTCTGTGCTGATGTTGTGTGTTTTCAGTGCTGATGTTGTGTGTTCTAAGTGCTGATGTTGTGTGTTCTCTGTGCTGATGTTGTGTGTTCTCTGTGCTGATGTTGTGTGTATTCTCAGTGTTGATGTTGTGTGTTCTCTGATGTTGTGTGTTCTCTGTGCTGATGTTGTGTTTTCTCTTATGTTGTGTGTGTTCTCAGTGCTGATGTTGTGTGTTCTCAGTGCTGATGTTGTGTGTTCTCAGTGCTGATGTTGTGTGTTCTCTAAGGTTGTGTGTTCTCTGTGCTGATGTGTGTTCTCTGTGCTGATGTTGTGTGTTCTCAGTGCTGATGTTGTGTGTTCTCTGTGCTGATGTTGTGTGTTCTCAGTGCTGATGTTGTGTGTTCTCTGATGTTATGTGTTCTCGGTGCTGATGTTGTGTGTTCTCTGTGCTGATGTTGTGTGTTCTCTGATGTTGTGTGTTCTCTGTGCTGATGTTGTGTGTTCTCTGATGTTGTGTGTTCTCTGATGTTGTGTGTTCTCTGATGTTGTGTGTTCTCTGATGTTGTGTTCTCTGTGCTGATGTTGTGTGTATTCTCAGTTCTGATGTTGTGTTCTCTGTGCTGATGTTGTGTGTATTCTCAGTGCTGATGTTGTGTGTTCTCTGTGCTTATGTTGTGTGTTCTCAGTGCTAATGTGTGTGCTCTGTGCTGATGTTGTGTGTTCTCAGTGCTGATGTTGTGTGTTCTGTTCTGTTGTGTGGTGTTTTGTGCAGGAGAGGGCGAGCGCTGTCTGGGTTCTGAAGGAGAGGATGAGGGCAGTGTTTGTGTGTGCTGATGTTGTGTGTTGTGTGGTGTTGTGTGTGCTGATGTTGTGTGTTGTGTGTGTGCAGGAGAGGGCGAGCGCTGTCTGGGTTCTGAAGGAGAGGATGAGGGCAGTGTTTGTGTGTGTTGATGTTGTGTGTTGTGTGGTGTTGTGTGTGCTGATGTTGTGTGTTGTGTGTGGTGTTGTGTGTGTTGATGTTGTGTGTTGTGTGTGTGCAGGAGAGGGCGAGCGCTGTCTGGGTTCTGAAGGAGAGGATGAGGGCAGTGTTTGTGTGTGTTGATGTTGTGTGTTGTGTGGTGTTGTGTGTGCTGATGTTGTGTGTTGTGTGTGGTGTTGTGTGTGTTGATGTTGTGTGTTGTGTGTGTGCAGGAGAGGGCGAGCGCTGTCTGGGTTCTGAAGGAGAGGATGAGGGCAGTGTTTGTGTGTGTTGATGTTGTGTGTTGTGTGGTGTTGTGTGTGCTGATGTTGTGTGTTGTGTGTGGTGTTGTGTGTGTTGATGTTGTGTGTTGTGTGTGTGCAGGAGAGGGCGAGCGCTGTCTGGGTTCTGAAGGAGAGGATGAGGGCAGTGTTTGTGTGTGTTGATGTTGTGTGTTGTGTGGTGTTGTGTGTGCTGATGTTGTGTGTTGTGTGTGGTGTTGTGTGTGTTGATGTTGTGTGTTGTGTGTGTGCAGGAGAGGGCGAGCGCTGTCTGGGTTCTGAAGGAGAGGATGAGGGCAGTGTTTGTGTGTGTTGATGTTGTGTGTTGTGTGGTGTTGTGTGTGCTGATGTTGTGTGTTGTGTGTGTGCAGGAGAGGGCGAGCGCTGTCTGGGTTCTGAAGGAGAGGATGAGGGCAGTGTTTGTGTGTGTTGATGTTGTGTGTTGTGTGGTGTTGTGTGTGCTGATGTTGTGTGTTGTGTGTGGTGTTGTGTGTGTTGATGTTGTGTGTTGTGTGTGTGCAGGAGAGGGCGAGCGCTGTCTGGGTTCTGAAGGAGAGGATGAGGGCAGTGTTTGTGTGTGTTGATGTTGTGTGTTGTGTGGTGTTGTGTGTGCTGATGTTGTGTGTTGTGTGTGGTGTTGTGTGTGTTGATGTTGTGTGTTGTGTGTGTGCAGGAGAGGGCGAGCGCTGTCTGGGTTCTGAAGGAGAGGATGAGGGCAGTGTTTGTGTGTGTTGATGTTGTGTGTTGTGTGGTGTTGTGTGTGCTGATGTTGTGTGTTGTGTGTGGTGTTGTGTGTGTTGATGTTGTGTGTTGTGTGTGTGCAGGAGAGGGCGAGCGCTGTCTGGGTTCTGAAGGAGAGGATGAGGGCAGTGTTTGTGTGTGCTGATGTTGTGTGTTGTGTGGTGTTGTGTGTGCTGATGTTGTGTGTTTTGTGTGTGCAGGAGAGGGCGAGCGCTGTCTGGGTTCTGAAGGAGAGGATGAGGGCAGTGTTTGTGTGTGCTGATGTTGTGTGGTGTTGTGTGTGTTGTGTGTGGTGTTGTGTGTGCTGATATTGTGTGTTGTGTGTGGTGTTGTGTGTGTTGTGTGGTGTTGTGTGTGCTGATGTTGTGTGTTGTGTGTGTGCAGGAGAGGGCGAGCGCTGTCTGGGTTCTGAAGGAGAGGATGAGGGCAGTGTTTGTGTGTGCTGATGTTGTGTGTTGTGTGGTGTTGTGTGTGCTGATGTTGTGTGTTGTGTGTGTGCAGGAGAGGGCGAGCGCTGTCTGGGTTCTGAAGGAGAGGATGAGGGCAGTGTTTGTGTGTGCTGATGTTGTGTGTTGTGTGGTGTTGTGTGTGCTGATGTTGTGTGTTGTGTGTGTGCAGGAGAGGGCGAGCGCTGTCTGGGTTCTGAAGGAGAGGATGAGGGCAGTGTTTGTGTGTGTGTGTGTGTGTGTTGTGTGGTGTTGTGTGTGATGTTGTGTGGTGTTGTGTGTGTTGATGTTGTGTGTTGTGTGTGTGCAGGAGAGGGCGAGCGCTGTCTGGGTTCTGAAGGAGAGGATGAGGGCAGTGTTTGTGTGTGTGTGTGTGTGTGTGTTGTGTGGTGTTGTGTGTGATGTTGTGTGGTGTTGTGTGTGCTGATGTTGTGTGTTGTGTGTGTGCAGGAGAGGGCGAGCGCTGTCTGGGTTCTGAAGGAGAGGATGAGGGCAGTGTTTGTGTGTGTGTGTGTGTGTGTGTTGTGTGGTGTTGTGTGTGATGTTGTGTGGTGTTGTGTGTGCTGATGTTGTGTGTTGTGTGTGTGCAGGAGAGGGCGAGCGCTGTCTGGGTTCTGAAGGAGAGGATGAGGGCAGTGTTTGTGTGTGTTGATGTTGTGTGTTGTGTGGTGTTGTGTGTGTTGTGTGTGGTGTTGTGTGTGCTGATGTTGTGTGTTGTGTGTGGTGTTGTGTGTGTTGTGTGGTGTTGTGTGTGCTGATGTTGTGTGTTGTGTGTGTGCAGGAGAGGGCGAGCGCTGTCTGGGTTCTGAAGGAGAGGATGAGGGCAGTGTTTGTGTGTGCTGATGTTGTGTGTTGTGTGGTGTTGTGTGTGCTGATGTTGTGTGTTGTGTGTGTGCAGGAGAGGGCGAGCGCTGTCTGGGTTCTGAAGGAGAGGATGAGGGCAGTGTTTGTGTGTGTTGATGTTGTGTGTTGTGTGGTGTTGTGTGTATTGTGTGTGGTGTTGTGTGTGCTGATGTTGTGTGTGGTGTTGTGTGTGTTGTGTGGTGTTGTGTGTGCTGATGTTGTGTGTTGTGTGTGTGCAGGAGAGGGCGAGCGCTGTCTGGGTTCTGAAGGAGAGGATGAGGGCAGTGTTTGTGTGTGTTGATGTTGTGTGTTGTGTGTGGTGTTGTGTGTGCTGATGTTGTGTGTTGTGTGTGTGCAGGAGAGGGCGAGCGCTGTCTGGGTTCTGAAGGAGAGGATGAGGGCAGTGTTTGTGTGTGTGTGTGTTGTGTGGTGTTGTGTGTTGATGTTGTGTGTTGTGTGTGTGTGCAGGAGAGGGCGAGCGCTGTCTGGGTTCTGAAGGAGAGGATGAGGGCAGTGTTTGTGTGTGTGTGTGTTGTGTGGTGTTGTGTGTTGATGTTGTGTGTTGTGTGTGTGCAGGAGAGGGCGAGCGCTGTCTGGGTTCTGAAGGAGAGGATGAGGGCAGTGTTTGTGTGTGTGTGTGTTGTGTGGTGTTGTGTGTTGATGTTGTGTGTTGTGTGTGTGCAGGAGAGGGCGAGCGCTGTCTGGGTTCTGAAGGAGAGGATGAGGGCAGTGTTTGTGTGTGTGTGTGTTGTGTGGTGTTGTGTGTTGATGTTGTGTGTTGTGTGTGTGCAGGAGAGGGCGAGCGCTGTCTGGGTTCTGAAGGAGAGGATGAGGGCAGTGTTTGTGTGTGTGTGTGTTGTGTGGTGTTGTGTGTGTTGATGTTGTGTGTTGTGTGTGTGCAGGAGAGGGCGAGCGCTGTCTGGGTTCTGAAGGAGAGGATGAGGGCAGTGTTTGTGTGTGCTGATGTTGTGTGTTGTGTGTGGTGTTGTGTGTGTTGATGTTGTGTGTTGTGTGTGTGCAGGAGAGGGCGAGCGCTGTCTGGGTTCTGAAGGAGAGGATGAGGGCAGTGTTTGTGTGTGCTGATGTTGTGTGTTGTGTGGTGTTGTGTGTGCTGATGTTGTGTGTTGTGTGTGTGCAGGAGAGGGCGAGCGCTGTCTGGGTTCTGAAGGAGAGGATGAGGGCAGTGTTTGTGTGTGTGTGTGTGTGTGTTGTGTGTGGTGTTGTGTTTGCTGATGTTGTGTGTTGATGTTGTGTGTTGTGTGTGCTGATGTTGTGTTGTGTGTGTGCAGGAGAGGGCGAGCGCTGTCTGGGTTCTGAAGGAGAGGATGAGGGCAGTGTTTGTGTGTGTTGATGTTGTGTGTTGTGTGGTGTTGTGTGTGTTGATGTTGTGTGTTGTGTGTGTGCAGGAGAGGGCGAGCGCTGTCTGGGTTCTGAAGGAGAGGATGAGGGCAGTGTTTGTGTGTGTTGATGTTGTGTGTTGTGTGGTGTTGTGTGTATTGTGTGTGGTGTTGTGTGTGCTGATGTTGTGTGTTGTGTGTGGTGTTGTGTGTGCTGATGTTGTGTGTTGTGTGTGGTGTTGTGTGTTGTGTGGTGTTGTGTGTGCTGATGTTGTGTGTTGTGTGTGTGCAGGAGAGGGCGAGCGCTGTCTGGGTTCTGAAGGAGAGGATGAGGGCAGTGTTTGTGTGTGTTGATGTTGTGTGTTGTGTGGTGTTGTGTGTGCTGATGTTGTGTGTTGTGTGTGTGCAGGAGAGGGCGAGCGCTGTCTGGGTTCTGAAGGAGAGGATGAGGGCAGTGTTTGTGTGTGTTGATGTTGTGTGTTGTGTGGTGTTGTGTGTGCTGATGTTGTGTGTTGTGTGTGTGCAGGAGAGGGCGAGCGCTGTCTGGGTTCTGAAGGAGAGGATGAGGGCAGTGTTTGTGTGTGTTGATGTTGTGTGTTGTGTGGTGTTGTGTGTATTGTGTGTGGTGTTGTGTGTGCTGATGTTGTGTGTTGTGTGTGTGCAGGAGAGGGCGAGCGCTGTCTGGGTTCTGAAGGAGAGGATGAGGGCAGTGTTTGTGTGTGTTGATGTTGTGTGTTGTGTGGTGTTGTGTGTGCTGATGTTGTGTGTTGTGTGTGTGCAGGAGAGGGCGAGCGCTGTCTGGGTTCTGAAGGAGAGGATGAGGGCAGTGTTTGTGTGTGCTGATGTTGTGTGTTGTGTGGTGTTGTGTGTGCTGATGTTGTGTGTTGTGTGTGTGCAGGAGAGGGCGAGCGCTGTCTGGGTTCTGAAGGAGAGGATGAGGGCAGTGTTTGTGTGTGCTGATGTTGTGTGTTGTGTGGTGTTGTGTGTGCTGATGTTGTGTGTTGTGTGTGTGCAGGAGAGGGCGAGCGCTGTCTGGGTTCTGAAGGAGAGGATGAGGGCAGTGTTTGTGTGTGCTGATGTTGTGTGTTGTGTGGTGTTGTGTGTGCTGATGTTGTGTGTTGTGTGTGTGCAGGAGAGGGCGAGCGCTGTCTGGGTTCTGAAGGAGAGGATGAGGGCAGTGTTTGTGTGTGCTGATGTTGTGTGTTGTGTGGTGTTGTGTGTGCTGATGTTGTGTGTTGTGTGTGTGCAGGAGAGGGCGAGCGCTGTCTGGGTTCTGAAGGAGAGGATGAGGGCAGTGTTTGGGGAATGGAGGTTCAGGACAGCAGAGACGCTCAGGATAAAGTAAGCGAGGGAACGGATCCCGGGAGTCCGGCTCCGGAGAACTGGATCCACACGGAGAACCCCCCTCGTGACGTCACGAACACACACCCCGAGCGCTGCGACCTCAGCGCGTTCAGTGAGTCTCCGGCCAAATAAAGCCTTCAATTAAAACCGTTTACAGTCTGTTGTTCCTCGAGAATCTTTTGAACTTTTTATACTCCAGAATAAAAGATCTGAAGAACCTGTAAAGAAACATCAAGAACAATTACAGACCTAAAAATGTATGAAAACTTTCTCAAAACCCTTTATTTGATCGGACCAAAACTTTGTTTACACACATTAAAAATGCTAGATAACAATAAAAACATTTGGATGCCACACACATGCAACAGAGTAACTGCAGTCTGAGATGTTTCATACGGCTTCATATTATTTTGTAGTGGACATATTAATTGCAGGATTCAGTAAGTAGTACACTAAGTAAAGTTAGTAAAGTTAGTTCTAAAGTTCAAATATCAAGTAAAAAAATAATAATAATGGCGATTTAAAAAAACTTTTGAAGAAAAATTTAAGTGTTTTTTCTTACCCTTGAATAAATCTGGACAAAAATTAAAAATGCAGAATAAAAACAATGTATGTCAATAATGATGTCATGTGACAACAATGTCAAATATCAAGTTTAAACACACACACACACACACACACACACACACACACACACACACACACACACACACACACACACACACACACACACACACACACACACACATATATATATATATATAAATATTAAAGTGTTTTTCTCACCCTTGAGTTCGTTTGCATTTTTAATTTTTGTATAGAGGGTGAGAAAAACACTTTAATATATATATATGTGTGTGTGTGTGTGTGTGTGTGTGTGTGTGTGTGTGTGTGTGTGTGTGTGTGTGTGTGTGTTTAAACTTGATATTTGACATTGTTGTCACAATGTCAAAATGTTGCATATTTTTGCATATTTTGCATTTTTAATTTTGTACAATGTATGTCAATAATGATGTCATGTGACAACAATGTCAAATATCAAGTTTAAAAACACACACATACACACACACACTTATCTGTATATATATATATATATATATATATATATATATATATATAAATTATAGTGTTTTTCTCACCCTTAAATGAGTCTGACACAATTTTTAAATGCAAAATATAAACAATGTATGTCAATAATGATGTCATGTGACAACAATGTCAAATATTAAGTTTAAAAAAACATATTTGTATAATGGCAATTTTAAACAGTCTTTTCCTCATCTTTAAACGGGTCTGTACTATGTACAAAAATTAAACATGCAAAATAATTTATATGTATATGATCATAATATATTGTGTTTTGAATACAAATCCATTCAGCCTTAAGTGACATTAAGACCCAGTTTTAAGTGTTTTTCTCCATCTTGAACTGTTTGTAGAATTTTTTTTAATTAAATTTTTCAAAACTGTCAAAGACCAGCAATGGCCTACATTCGTGTCAGTTTCCTGTGTGTAATCATCACACTATATGACATGACACATTTAAAAAAGAGTAATTATCATCATCATCATCGCTGTAATGACTCTCATTTCCACCGCCTCCGTGATTCTGACGATATTCGTGACAGAAATGCAGAAACACAAAACTGCTGCGCTCATCAACCGTCTTAATATTTCCTCACATCAGACGAGATCAAACGCTGCAGTTCGTCTATAGCAGCGTTTACAGCGACTGAGACCAACATCTGCAAACATTTGAGGACACGCTGCCATCACGACTGTGTTTCAGTTTTGTTGGTTTCAATGCAGAATTTCTGCAACATTCGAGCGATTTTCAAACAAGTTTAAGCGTTCCTTCAGTCGCACAACCTCACAAACACAACATCTCTGATGGGAATTAATGACAACAGGCTGTTATGAAGACAGAGAACTGTGACGTCGTGAACTAAACAAGTACAAAACAGTATTTAAGTTTTTAAACTACCATTCATTTATTTCTAGGGGGTTAAATGTACTGTCATGAAAATATTAATAATAAATTATTAAAAAAACATTGAGAAAATTGCCTTTAAAGTTGTGCATTTATGCACATTCGCGATTGTGCTGCATTCACTCACAAAAATAAATGTTTTATGTATTTACAGTAAGACATTTACAAAATATCTTCATTGAACATGATCTTTACTTAATATCCTAATGATTTTTGGCATAAAAGAAAAAGCTATTGCCACAAATATACCCGTGCGACATGTGACTGGTTTTGTGATCCAGGGTCACACACACACACATAATTATATATATATATATATATATATATATATATATATATATATATATATATATATATATATATATATATATATATATATATATATATTAAGGCAATAAATAATAATTATAATCTTTATTCAAAATACTTTGCTTTTGATTTTGGAGTAAAATTTATGCAAACCCATTTTCACCGTATAAGGAAAAAAACATGCTTTGGTAAATCATAAGCATGACATAAAAAGTCAGAATTATGACATAAAAAGTTGAAACTATGAGATACTAGGTTAAATCTGTGACATAAAATGTCAGAAATATTACATAATTATGACATTTTTTAATTTTTAACTTTTAAGTCAACTTTTTATGTCACAATTATTTTAATCTGGACTGAAACATGTCAGCCCAGAAATGATATCTTGTTGAAAAGGTTCTGATACTTTATTATTATTATTATTTATTACTGTTCTTTTGCACTTTTGTTTACTTTATACATTTTGTTGTATGTTGTTTTGTTGCGTTTACATGATCAGGGTTCTTTTTGCTATCAAAATTCATTATTAATTCTTGATAACATGTCATTAAACCTGTTATCAAGAAAGTTCTCCGTATCTTTTAAACCTGTTATTCCTGACGTTGATCTGAGTGTGTGTGTGTGTGTGTGTGTGTGTGTGTGTCTCAGGTCAGACTGACGCTCATGTGATGGATGATGTGCCTCATTACGACTCTGTGGTTCAGCTGAGGAAAGTGTCGAACCTGCTCATTCCGATTCACACACAGAAACACAACGGATCCGTGAACTCGTATCACTTAGACGGCGTTCAGGACGACATGTCTCCGGTCTGGTCACCGGGAGAACACGACTCACCTGAGGGAAAAGGTACACTAGCATCACCTGCAGTTTATGTGAGACAGGGTCCATACAGGGAGCTTAAAGGGATAGTTCACCCAAAAATGAAAATTAGCCCATGATTTACTCACCCTGAAGTCATTCTAGGTGTTTATGACATTCTTCTCTCAGACGAATACAATCAGAGTTATATAAAAAAAAGTGTTTATAATGGCAGTCAATGTCCGTTTCTGTTTTGAAGTCCATAAAAGTGCACCTGTCCATCATAAAAGTGCATCTATCCATCATAAAAGTGCATCTATCCTTCATAAAAGTGACTCTATCCTTCATAAAAGTGCATCTATCCTTCATAAAAGTGACTCTATCCTTCATAAAAGTGCATCTATCCATCATAAAAGTGACTCTATCCATCATAAAAGTGCATCTATCCTTCATAAAAGTGCATCTATTCTTCATAAAAGTGACTCTATCCTTCATAAAAGCACATCTATCCTTCATAAAAGTGCATCTATCCATCATAAAAGTGACTCTATCCTTCATAAAAGCACATCTATCCTTCATAAAAGTGACTCTATCCATCATAAAAGTGCATCTATCCTTCATAAAAGCGCATCTGTCCATCATAAAAGTGACTCTATCCTTCATAAAAGTGCATCTATCCTTCCTAAAAGTGCATCTATCCTTCATAAAAGTGCATCTATCCATCATAAAAGTGCATCTATCCATCATAAAAGTGCATGTATCCTTCATAAAAGTGCATCTATCCTTAATAAAAGTGCATCTATCCATCATAAAAGTGAATCTATCCATCATAAAAGTGCATGTATCCATCATAAATGAACTCTACAGGCTCCGAGGGGTTAATAAAGGCCTTCTGAAGCGAAGCGATGCATTTGTGTAAGAAAATATGAATATTTAAAGCTTTATTAACTAAAATAACTAGCTTCCGGCCAAACGAACATACGGATTCGACTTAAATCTAAGCGCAACTTATGCGAGTAATACGACGCACTGCTGATATTAACACTACGCCATGACACACTATGCTAATTCTGACGTCATAAATTGCGCTTTAGGCGTAAGTGGACTGTGTATGTTCGTCTGCCGGAAGCTAAAATTTTACTTTGTAACATGTTAAATATGAATATTTTTCTTGCAATTAATCAGATTAATCAGATAATCTCTCTTGTGGGTGTGCAGACGGTGGGCCGCTAAACCGTGACGCCCCCCAGACGTGCCCGTACTGCCAGCGCGAGACGTCTCTGAGGGATCACCTGAGGATCTGCCCGGCCCGGGACACCGGAGACAGTGTGTGTCCTCTCTGTGAGTTCAGTACACCGTACCAGTCTCAGATGGAGCAACACCTGACTCTCCATGCTCACTCGCACGAGAAGGTACGTCACACACACACACACACACACACACATGCAGTACCATTAACACGGATCCAGACGTGTGCCAACTGCTCATGATTTCATGTATGTCCCAGAATTCCTTGTCTGAGGCCAGTATGGAGAGCAGGAAGTTCAAGTGTAATCAGTGTGGAAAGGCCTTTAAATACAAGCATCACCTCAAAGAGCACCTGCGCATTCACAGTGGTAAGAAACACAACCAGCAAATGTCATATATCACCGAAATTTACATTGTGCATGAAGAAAATAAATATTTTACCAGGACTTCTCTGCCTTGACATTATTTTTTAGGGAACTATTTATATGCTAAATACTTCAACATTTATAAAATTCTTATTGATGTAGTAATGTAGGGGAAAAATATTTTTATAGTAATGAAAATGAAAATTATCTGGACACATTTTTTTTAGCATATATATATATATATATATATATATATATATATATATATATATATAGAGAGAGAGAGAGAGAGAGAGAGAGAGAGAGAGAGAAAATTATATAAAATATATATTTTAAAAAATTATAATACAAAAATATATAGCTAATAAACTAATACATTTATTTATGTATAATAATTATCCTATTATATATATATTATTCACATAATTCAAAACATATATTTTTGGGTTTTGGAGTAAAATAAGCCCATTTCCGCAACATAAGAAAAGCAAACCTTTCAGAAAAAAATCAAGTTTTGGTAAATTATAAGCATGACAGTCAAAATAATGGCATAAAAAGATAGGAATATATTATATAAAAAGTTGTTGACGCAATATAAAAATTATGACTTTTTGTTATAATTTCACTTTGTAAGTTTTGTCGTAATCATGACTTATGTGTCATACTTTTTGTCATGAGATTCAATGAATTCCTCTACATATACTTCTAAAACCATTATGATGCTGAATAAAGCTAATAATTAACAAAAAATTACGATAAAAACATGCATAAGAATAAAAATACACCAATCAGATACAATTAAAGTCAACCTGTATCACATGTTTTGTGTTACATTATCAACAGATTACTAGCTGTTTGATAATGTAGTCAAGCCAATGATTAATCATAATAACTGTCAAGAGTCCAACGTTGTAGAGAGCGCATTAATATTCTTGTAGAAGAGCCTGTATGATTCACTCTTTCTCTTCTTATGAATCAGTTTCTGTTTCAAATATATTTAAACATATTCGGCTAAATTAGACCAATATTTCCAGGTAATCCGAGATGGAGTGGGTGAGTGAGTGGAGGCGGGGCTCATTTGCATATTCATGCACCTGCAATGGTGTTGAGTTACATTCAAGCTATTTTAAGGCATGAAGAAATTATTTTCACAGGAAAAAACATTTAAATGTGTCATTTTGGTTATCAAAGATGAGTTTTAAGGGATTAAGTTATCGACACGGGGCTCATTTGCATATTCATGAATCCGCGTACACTAAATGAAGCAAGGGGTGTCGAGTTACATTCATGCTATTTTAAGGCATAAAGAAATCATTTTTATTAGTTAACATTAAAATAAGTCATTCTGATTATCAAAGATGAGTTTTAAGGGATAAAGTTATCGACTGAATCTCTGTGTCCACAGGTGAGAAGCCGTACGAGTGCTCGAACTGTAAGAAGCGCTTCAGTCACTCGGGATCCTATAGTTCACACCTCAGCAGCAAGAAGTGCCTCAGCGGGAACGCAGCTCATTGTAACGGACACTCCCATCACGCGTACTTGACGCCTGTCTTCCCATCGTCCACGTCACCCCCTGTGGTCGGCGGGAGAAACTGCAGCCGGGGAAAGTACCCATTGGAGTCCACCGGTCCCGCTTTGAGCCGGACGTGGGATCCCGCGGATGATTTGCCCGTGAGAACGGGTGTGTTTAAAGGTACAACGTTACTACCGTTGCTTCAGTCGCATAGTAAATTCGAACACCTCCTTCGGGAGATGCTCCGTCGGGAAGTGGGAGACGAGGCACGGAAAAACGAGAGATCAACAGCGTGTAATATCCTGTCGTCACCACAGCGCACGTCTTGGCATTCGGTCCCGCAGCAAATCCTTGTGCCTTTACCGACACCATTGCAAATAGCGCAAGATTCCCCGCACAAACACTGGCTGGGAGAAGAAGGCGGCCCGACGTCACCCACGTTACCCGAACGCAAGCACCTCCGGTATGGCTCGCCAACTTATCTGGATCTGTCAATCAACACATCGCCGCGTCAACCAACCTATCATATTCAGAGCGAACCTTTAGACTTATCCATCCCTAAATCTCATTCGACATCCGCCGTGCAAAGAGAGACCAGAACTTGTAACGGTTACTCACCGCCACGAGAATGGCGCAACGGCGAGACCGTGTTTAAGAGATTGACTGCGCCCTCCCAGCAGCAGGTGGGCGGGGCTTATACCCCATCGCCACTGTTTAGCAGCACGATATTCAACAGCTACCCTCTCTTCAATCACATGATCCCAGGACACAACGGTCTGACATCACTTCCTCTCACGCCACCAACACCAAGCCCAGGTTTCCTGTCTCCAGTGGCGTATATGGTGGAGGCGGAGCCAGAGTCAATGCTGAAGAGAATCCAGCATGAAAGACATTCGATCATGGTAAGAGCAAACACTCATAAAGGCCTACAGGTATATAATGCACATTTAATCAGACACCGACTGCAGCAACGCAAAAAAAAAAAAATTATATTCAGCATAACTAAAATATATTTTTAATTAAAAAAATCTAAATATGTATAAGAAAATGTTAAAAATGTATAATATTTATCATAACAAAAATGTATTCTATGTATATTAAAATATACAAATACAAATTTTATGTTCATCGTATTTAAAAAAAAGTACAATAAAGTAAAACAATATTATATTTATTATAACTAAATGTATTTTACATATATGTAATAAAATATGAAAATAAAAATCATCTTCATTATAACAAAAACGTATTCTAAATATGTATAATAAAATATAAAAATAAGATATTCAATACAATAATGTTTTTTTTAAATTTGTATAATAAAATATACAAATATGACATTCAGCCTAATAAAAATGTATTCTAATTAAATATGCATAATTCAATATAAAAATAAATATATGACATTCAGCATAACAAAAATGTATTCTAAAATATCCATAAAAATATAAAAATAAGATATTCAATACAATAAAAAATTATATGTACATTATACATCTAAATATGTATGATAAAATATACAAATAAAAATATGATATTCATTTTAACAAAAATTTGTTCTAAATGTGTATAATAAAATATAAAAATAAGAATGATATTCAACATAACAAAAATTTGGTCTAAATATGTATAATAAAATATAAAAATATGACATTCATCATAAATTTAAAGTGAACAATAATACACCCCTGAGTGCATGAAGTATTTTCCAGTTTATTTTCATGGAATACTTTTAAATTTGATTTTTTGTATAGCTCTTTTACAATACACGTTGATTAAAAGCAGCTTTACAGAAAATTGTGATGTTAATGTTTATATCATCTTAATATCTTTATGCCTAATAGTCGCATTTAGCAGATTAGAGCTGGAGGATAATATAATTCACTTTATCTGCTAAGAATATGTGCACTCGCATCCAGACGGTCTTAAACCCGTGAGAAATGGACTAAAAGCCATAAAAGATTTGATTTCATGTTTTCTGTAGTATTTACAGTTAATGATCTGAATAAACTCCTGAACATAACAACGGTTATTATTGAGTATTTTAACACATTTCATTAAATTAGCAAGTGTCACAAATAAAAAGCATAAATTAATTGTATATATATATATATATGTGTGTATGTGTGTGTGTTAAATTAATATAATATCAGATTTATTAAATTTTCTTTGAAAATACTAGTACTCAGGAATCAAATTAAGTGATATTAGAATGAGAAAGACTGATTTTACACTCTTAGTCATAAAAGGAGAATATGAAACATTTACACACAAAACCATTCTCACTCACACACACATGCACATATAAACACACACACACACACATACGCACACACATACGCACACACACACAGACGCACACACAAGCACACACACATGCGCACACACACACACAGACACACACTCAAACACAGACACACACACACACACTCACACACACACACACACACACACACACACACACACACACACACACACACACACACACACACACATTCACACTCAAACACAGACACACACAGACGCACACACACATGCGCACACACTCAAACACACACACACACACACACACACATGCGCACACACTCAAACACACACACACACACACACACACACACACACACACATGCGCACACACTCAAACACAGACACAGACACACACACACACACAGGAGCATGTCGTACTGCAACAGCTGCATGGACGCTGTCCTCTGATCTTGCAGTTTTGATGAGCTTCCTCTGGTTAAGCTGTAAACAAACACGCGGCGGAGGGAAATTCCCCCTCATGATGTCAAAGGGCAACAAGAACGCGTGTTGGTTTCCACACGCCTGCACACTGACATCATCAGCACTCGTCACGACACCGTTTCACTGCAGACACGGTCACAAAACTCAGATACTTCACATCTAAAATGTAGAAAGAAACGTTGTCTTATTGGATCGAGCATAACAATAAAAAATATACTGTGCATCTGCTAAATGAATAAATCTAAACATGTTAAGCTAATGTTATTTTGCATAGTTTTGACCAGCTGTAGGCCCTTATTGACCACATAGTGAGACAAAAGACATTAAATAAAATTACAATAACTAATTCCACACTGAATTTGCAATGTAATGTTATCCTGCATTTTTACTTTTTTTTAAATTATTTATTTATCACACATGCAGGTTTTATGGGCTCATATTAATTGATAAAAAGCATGGAATATTATATGTAAAAATGTGTTTCATATATAAAATATTTATATATAATATAAATTATGTATAAATATATATACAGTATATACATTGAAAATATTTCTTAAATATATACATGCATGTGTGTGTATTTATATATACAAAATAATTATACACAGTAGACACACATATATTATATAAAACACAAACCTTTATTTTGGATGCGATTAATCGTGCAACTCTTGATCCATTAATACTAACACTCTCGTTTTTCTTCTCTTCTACTCTATATCTATTTATTTTAACATATATAGTTAGACTAAACTGTGAAGGGTCACAGCACTTGCATATTATTGTCCTTTTATTAGTTTCACAAAGTGTTTTTGAATAAAAGCGACGGCTAAATGATTAAATGTAAATGTGGCACTAAAATCGTAAATATTTACTGTTGAGTGGATTGCAAAAAAAAAGTGTCCTGAAATATACGCCATACTGCCTAATGCACTCTCATATGCATTTGAATCTACAATAATGATGTCTAAATGAAACTAGAAATGAATGATTTTTGTGGCTTTATAATAACACTAGTGTTGGGTCCGAGTCCACCTTTGTCGAGTCCGAGTCAAGTCCAAGTCCTTAACAATCGAGTCCGAGTCCAAAGAGGCCCGAGTCGGACTTGAGTCCGAGTCCTTAACGTCCGAGTCCGAGTCGAGTCCGGCTGAGTCCACAAAGATTTAAATGATTTGAAATTGACCTTTCACAAAGACCCGCCCCTCTTAGTTACTGTTGCTACGTCCGACAAGCCGTTCCGCTCTCACTCCAAATGTTCTCACACAGTGAAAAATATATTGCGGAGCAAAGAGGAACATACAAGACAGAGCAGCCTACATTTGGTATGAAATATAGTCTCATCTTTTACATTTTTATAATTATTCTGAAATTCAAACAATAACTCCTGTTTTGTGGTGCTTTAATGTGTAGGCCTCAGTTCAAGCAGCACATGAACTGATAATCTCTTAGTTATAGCACAAATTAAACATGAATGAAAATCAGAACTGCAAAAAGATATCAAAACACACAATTTTTCAAGTTCAAGTCCACTGACTTTAATCTACTAACTGATTTGGTTTGTTTGGCGGTATCTGCATTATGATTGGTCAGATCGCCTGTCAATCAAATTCCGGCGAAAGGTCTCAACACTGAGCTCTTAAATTAATATTTTAAACCTTACAACATGATTGCAATGTATAGTCAAAGTCATACGTTTACCTATTGTACATCTTTCAGAATCTGCAAGGTAACGCTCAAGAATGCAACACGATGCATTAAGAGCCAGGGGGAAACTTTTGAGCAAATGGTGATGTTTAAAGTTTTCTTATTTTGTTTTACATGCTAATATCTTTTTTAGCCTCTGAAGGGCAGGACTAAATTAATATAAATGATCAACAAAATAAGAACAATTTACATCCAGTTTCATCCTTAATGGACTTCTTGAGCATCACTAAGTGTTTGCAGGGTGTGTAATAGTTGTGTTTGAGTCCCTCATTGTCACCAGTGCGAAAAGATGGATCTCACAATCATAGATTGTATATGCAGAAGATGCTGGAAAAGCAGGAGCTGGAGGATTTTTCCTCATGAACAACCATTACAAAAAAACAAAAAAAAACAGTTGTGGATACAAACACAAAATACAAGATAAATTAAATGATTTTTACAATCAAGTAATTTGTCTTGTATTTTGTGTTGGTATTTTGTCTTGTGGACTAGGCTATTAAACATCTGTTATGTGAAAAAGCTTTTTCAGTGCAGTACTAAATAGAAACAATGTTTTTATGATCCTACTTATTAATAAATAAATAAAAATTCCATTTTGGAGATTTTGAAAGGTGTATGTAAACTTATGACTAAAGTGTAAATGTAACAAAAATCATTAAATTATTAGACACCAAAATGCTGCTATGGTTATCACTTTCTCATGTTGCTATGGTTGCTATGTCAATCATCGCAATTTCAAGACTCACAGGACTCAAATTTAGCGGATTCACTCCCACATTTAAATGCATTTATCACTCTTTATAATTTACAGTGTGAACGTAACCACTGGTCCTCTAGAAGCACGAAAAACAAAACTATTATTTAGATTGTCGATAGCGCTCCGTTTAAGCCATCACTTACCGCGTTCTGCACTCTCCCTAAAACTCTCGTCATAAACACTGAAGTGTCCACACTGCACAGTGAATCTCTCATTTATATCACGTCAAGACTTTGTTTATGAGGGGATTTGCGAAAGGATAAAGCTTGTGCTGATTCTGAACAGACATTTTAAGCGAATTCTCCACATGTTGACTCTAAAATGCCTCTGATTTGCCACTGTTTTCATGCGCTTAATATACATGTCTGTGATTGGCTAATGCTCAACGCCGAAACGACACAAGTAGTTTGGTTTCGTTTCTGAATAATATTGTGTCCTCTAGTGCCCGGACTCGACTGGACTCGGACATTTTTCCGAGTCTAAAATGTCCGAGTCCGTGCCAAGTCCGAGTACAAATTCATCCGAGTGCGTGACAAGTCCGAGTTCATTCAAAATTGGACTGGAGTCCGAGTCCGAGTTCGAGTACCCCAACTTTAAATAACACTCATCTTTCCTTCTCTCGGCTCCAGACTGAAGCCATGAATCGCGGCGCTTCGGAGTTTCTGTGTCTGATGGAGGATGGGATGGATGGAGAGATCGGCTCCGGGAGGAAGAGACTGAGGAAGACAGAGGAAGGATTGTACGCCTGCGATATCTGTGACAAAACCTTCCAGAAGAGCAGCTCTCTACTGCGACATAAATATGAGCACACGGGTACTGACATTCATTATGTGCACACATCTAACATCTGCACATCACGAGTTACAGGTTTACTTCAGACGAATGTGTCAGCATTTATTCTCATGACTAACAGAAGCGTAAAATGAGATGTTTAGCTGAATCTTCAGGCTCTTTTGCATAAAATGAATGAATGAAATGCAGAGAATGGAAGTCAATAAGGATGAATAATGTCAAAACTGAATTATATACTGTGAAATATTTTATATATACATATAAATATATATATATATAGATATATTTGAAATAAGTATTTATATATAATTTATATAATATTTTAATATTAATACTTTATAATATATAAAATACATAAAACTTTAGGTAAAAAATATGGTATTCTTAAGTATCTTAAGTTAATGAATATAATATAAACTAAAAATATTAAATATAATTAAATATAATACTTAAAATAAGTAAAAATATATAGTATTTATAAATATGTTAAATAATATGTATTATATATATATACTGTATATATATATGTAATATATATTATATATAAATATATTATTTATATGTTTTTTATATATACATATATAATATAATTTATTTTATATATATACTTTAAAATATATACTACTTTAAGAAAAACAATATAGCATTCTTAAGTAAATGAATATATATGAACTGAAATTATTATATGTAGTTTAGTCATTTTAATATAAAAATACTCAGTAATATACAGTATTTATAAAATATGTATATAGAATTTTGAAGTATTTATATATAGTCAATTCAATTGTATATATTAAATAATTTGTATATGATAGATTATATATTTAATCATATATTAAATTATATAATATAATAAATATATTACATTTCATATATATACACACAACATTTTGATTCTAAAATATCCTATATGTTTTTATTTAAAGTATTTTATGGAATTTTTATCATATACTATTTATATATATATATATATAATAAAAAACGTAGTTTTCTAGAAAAAAAAGAATAGTTTTCTAAAGTATTTATGTACACAATACTTAAAAATACTGTGTGTGTGTGTGTATATATATGCATATACACACAGTATTTTTAAGTATATATATATATATATATATACAGTATTTTCAGGTATATATATGCATATACACACAGTATTTTTAAGTATATATATATATATACAGTATTTTCAGGTATATATATGCATATACACACAGTATTTTTAAGTATATATATATATATATATATACAGTATTTTCAGGTATATATATGCATATACACACAGTATTTTTAAGTATATATATATATATACAGTATTTTCAGGTATATATATGCATATACACACACAGTATTTTTAAGTATATATATATATATGTATATACAGTATTTTTAAGTATATATATGCATACACAGAGAAATATACAGGAGTCTAACTGCACTTTGTTTTCCCCCCTGTAGGGAAGCGACCTCACGAGTGTCAAACCTGTAAGAAGGCCTTTAAACACAAGCATCATTTAATCGAACACAGTCGTTTGCACTCGGGAGAAAAACCGTATCAGTGCGACAAGTGTGGCAAACGCTTCTCTCACTCGGGCTCGTACTCTCAGCACATGAACCACCGCTACGCTTTCTGCAGTCGAGACAGTGACCCGGACGGGGCCGTTCCCGAGGATCCCGAGGGACCCGTCTTCCTCAGCGACTCAAGCATGGAGGGAACGGCGCTGGAGTTCAGAGACGAGGAGGAAGAGGAAAACTCCCTCAGAAAGCACACCTATGATGGAGAAAGAGAGGAACAAGCCTCCAGAAGTGAGAAACAGGAAGACATGACGGAGTGAGACGAGACACACTTCACCAGGGTTTACCAAAGATGTGAAAAACACACATTCATTGACTGACGCTCGCGTCCTCTTTAGTGTTCAGTGCCTGTGAACTGAGAACAAAACACCATCAACCAAAGACAAATATATAAATGAACACGCACGTTTATTCATCGCCACAATCCAGAGCAGGAAATGACTGCGGGAGGCAGAACGCGCAGAAGAAATTACTCAATATTAAATAAACACCAAGAATTAATGATCTAAGGAAAACTGCCAAGAATTGGTCATTTTTGCACCAAATGCAATTTAATATGAAATTATATGTTGCATTAAAAATTATGCCTGTTTTTAGGACCATCA
Organism: Siphateles boraxobius; assembly: GCF_051911475.1. Classification (NCBI taxonomy): domain Eukaryota; kingdom Metazoa; phylum Chordata; class Actinopteri; order Cypriniformes; family Leuciscidae; genus Siphateles; species Siphateles boraxobius. Next base: position 82,823 of record NW_027508787.1, read on the forward strand.
AGAGTTTTCTCACTGGCATTAAATTAGCATTACTGTAAGGGGAAAATTATATTATCATTATTTTTTTATACCAATCTGAACAAACTATATAAAAAATAACAATATATATAAAATCTCATCTTTACTAAAAGAAATCCATACACGGTATTTGTACTGCCTTTGCTGATATAAAAAGGTAACAAATAATTGCATTACATAAATTATATTATATGTTTTTTTTGTATCAATCGGAAATTCTAACAAACTATATATGCTGATATAAAAATGTAAAAAATAATTGCATTATGATAATTATATTATTTTTTATATCAATCTGATATCACAAACTATATATATATATATATATATATAATCTCAACTTTATTATTGTAATGCAACATTTTGTAATGCTTTAAATTATGCTGATATAAAATTGTAAAAAATAATTGCATTATAAAAACTTTACAAAAATGTCACAATGCAAAAATCTTAATGGTTCTAAAAGTTGGCCTGATTTTTATATTATATATACAATGTTTTTCCGTTTGATTTTAGATTGAAATATGACCTCATACTCATTAAATATATACATGAGACGACCACAGGTATAGAAATATTAAATATTTCAAAAGAAAATATAATAAGTATTTACAGTCTAGGATTTGACCAACATTCACAGTTAATCTAGGGTTAGTTCAGGACTGGTTAGCGTATGGATCATTCACGCGGCTTTTATGGTTTTCTATGTCAGAATTATCTGGGACTGCACTTTAACTCAGAACAAGATTAAACACAGATCTGACATCCATGAACTGGAAGAACTGTACAATTGGCCGATAATGACAGACATTAAACCCTCAAACTTTCACCTTCTTTTCAGCACCAGCTGTTCAACAAACACGGATCAAATATTTCCACCAAATACTGTTTATGTTGCAATACTATCATAAAGTGTCCTTTTGAGAAAGAAATAATGAAAGCTTACAGTGTGTTATACGAGTTGCACTGAATACGACCATAGAAACAGCTTCATAATGCCAATTATGCAAGAATTTAACATTCAACTATTAAAACGGTGCTTCATTCATTTATTAGTCGACTTTTCTTTATATATGCTCAACATGCACCAAAATGCTTCTTGCACACGAGAACTGTGCAGTATTTTCACCAGTGTTATTTTTATACCAAATTTTTAAGCTTTGTTGAAATGTCAATACATAATCTTTGTAATAAAGTTGTACATATTTTGAAAAAACAAAACAAAAGCGGTCGCTGGAGTTTTTATTGTGCTTTTCAGAACTATAATTGTCTTGCTCTAAAAGTCAAATCTCAAGAAACACTATATTTGTAATGACTGAGAAATGCAGTGTCATGATTATTCATCACACAGATCATAAATCTAACAGACGCTGGACTCAAATCACCAGTCATTTCTTTTTACATCAATGATTTCTTTCTAATGACTTGAAATGAGTGGCGTTGAGATGAGATAAGTGTCACTTTACCATGGTAATGGGGGGGGTGGGGGGGTCCCGTTTACACTACTGACTCAAAACTGCACAGATTTCAGGCCTCCACCTAAATACTCTCGTAAGTGTGGTTAGGGTCAGTCAGCAAACGGATATTGTTTTACATTTTTATAACATATTTCTATAATGGTCTCTGGGTTCAATGAAGTTGCTCATCTGCATCTCAGAGCAACGGAAATCCCACAAAAGAAATGAACTCATCACCAGTATAATTAAAGCAATTTCAACTTTCTTTATAAGTTATACAAGTTTCAATTTGAAGTCAGTTTAATGTAATTTAAGTTGAAATGACTTGACGGCCAATTAGATTATGCTTAATTTACTTAAAGTCCCCCTGTAGTAAATATTTTTCTTAAATCTCATCTTTGATCACCAAAATAAAAAAATATTCTTCATGCCTTAAAATATACAGTCATATTACAATATAAAAGTACAATCAGCTTGGATTTTAAGTAATTTCAACTTAAATTACATTAAACTGACTTGTTGAATTATTTGAATCTTAGGGTTGAAACTGCTTAACTTATTTCGATGAGTTAAAAGGCAATTTAAAAGCAAGTTATCATAACTTATTGATCATGTAATTTTTTACAGTGTACACTAACTTTTTTCGTTCAAAATGAATCAAATTTAAATAATGAGTCAATACATCATTAGCCTAACCCTTCTTCGTAAATGTGTTTTGTCTCACCCTGATTCATGGTAAGTCCATTATAATGCTGTGTTGCAGACAGCTCGGAATTTGTATTTTTCTGGAACATCGGACATTCGACATGTGAACTCACGACACCATCGATCAACCTCAGCGAGAAGCGTCAATTGACGTCAAAACGTTTATTTAGCCTAATAATACCTACGTTTTCAAAAACGCAATGTATGTAGGTTTTTTTATTTTTTTGCCATAATTGACACAAAAACACGATATCACGTGTGACTGGCGGGATCTCGTCGAGGTCTAAAGTGGGACATTTGATTTGGGATATTTGGCATATCCTCGTCTGGAACGCAGCGTGAGTGTTTATATTCATTTCATGAGTGTTTATATTTTTAACTGGGATACATACATACGCCACTGACCAGGGGCCTGTTTATGTGAAAACTCTGAGTATGTTAATCCTGAAATGAGGCAAACTCTGGGTTTTCCGTTTCAGAATGGGAAGTGTGTCAAACCCGAGAAAGCAGAGTTAGTCAAGCCCGTTTCTGAAACAGGGGTATCAGTTACCATGGTAACTTACTCTGTGAACCTAACCTGGTCGGCATAGATATATACACTAGATGTCGCCTTGGCTACGGCAGTTCATTGGAACGAATGCGTCAATAGAGCCGCCATCATGGAACAGTGGAGCGCCTCCTCTTTAATGCATCAGCGACAATGTAGGAAAAGCTCTAACGGAAATAAAACCATAAATGAAGATTTACAGCCATGAATGCGATTTTCTAGTTTTTTTGGTTCGTTCCAACGGGCAGACATGTATTTATCATTGAGTCCAGAGTGAAGGGTTGGTCAAAATCCCTTGCCTCTTCAAATACATCTATAATCATATCCTTTTGAATGTATATACTTCCTTTATAAAAATCAATAATCAAATATATTCATTATCACATAATATTTTTTATGATCTTTGTGCTTGTGAAATTATATTGTCTTCAATGCATGTGATGTAAGTAACCAGTTTCTTTTAGGTGCATTCCAATCTTACTTTGAGATTGCACGCAGTACACGCAGGACACGAAGGCCACGTAACCCACAAGGCCGTTTGTCTCTTTCTCTGGTATCAGTAGAGGGTCCTAAAGGCAGCGTGGACACATATGATTCTTCGCTGGACATATGGTCAAGCTATATTGAGCGTTACTATATCGAACTTTAATTGTTGTATTAAAATGTATTCTTTCCAGTATATTTCCTTCCTTCGGAGTAAATGCCAGTGATCTGTTTTTCTCCCAAATGAGTGAATGTTTTAGCATTATGTTTTGGTATACTTAACTGATAATAAGGAGCTCAGACTCTCTTCAGCCTTGATGGGAGCTGTTATTTGCTAGTGTCTGTTATGTGTGTGTGTGTGTGTGTGCGTATGACGTTCTATGTAGGTTCTGGACGTTCGGACCAGACACTCCGGCGCCCTTCTCTAACCTGCGAGGCCACCACAGACCTAAATCTAATGAGTGGACGACAACTATCTTGACTAATGGCGATAGGCACCCCTATCTCCTCACATGTGTTATATTGTTTAGGCTCTTAATGTTTCTTAGCCAATGAGAATCATTCAACCTGTAAGCAATGACGTAGCTTAGACCTTGGAAATGGTATAACTGCTGTGATCTTTGTAACTGTAAGCGGGGCGGCCTACGAACTCCTGTGCGAGTATTGAAGATGACTTCTGCTGATGAAACTGCAAACTATCTTCAGTAAATATTTTCTTTAATTTTTTATAATTCTGACTCTGGGTCTTCATTCTTCATATCTGGTTCTGGGTCTTTAACTGTACACCCCTTACTAGAGAAATTTGAAAAAATGTACAAAATATCACATTCTTATGAAATGTAATTCCTTGCTGTCTGATTTTTAGATTTCGTTCGTGTGAACATTTATACGCAGCACAAAAGTCCGGCATCATCCATGAATTCAGCGTTACCCAGCTACTTCCTATGACAAGAGCCCTGTTCCAAGATGGCGGCGGTTTTGACGCATGCTTAGAACCCCTGAGGCGACATCTAGTTTATAAATCTAAATTTAAATTTCTTATATAAACCCAGAGTTTTTCTTCTAGTAAATGCATTTTGATTTAATAATCTTTAGATATTTTGACTGGAAACAACAAGACAAAAATGCTAAGTAAGAAAAGCATTTTGTTGCAGTGCAGTACATTCAATCATTGGACATTTTTCTATATAACACCGGAGAAAGCACATTAGTAAAGCTGCTGTATCAGAGCAGGAAGGAAAATGTGCCTCAATCTCTCACGCTCTTTCTGAGAGTTTTTGTGTTGTTTCCTGGACACAAACTCATGAGATCCATCAAAGAGGTGTTTCACAGGATTGCAGGACAGTGGTGGAGAAATCAGTTTAAATGAGGATAATCTGATAAATGACGTTCATTTGATATCATCTTGCTGTGACCTCTGAAAGTAACCTACTAATTAGATTTTCCTTTAGGATTTCTAGTTTGGTTG
>NW_027508787.1:92500-112500 GCF_051911475.1 Siphateles boraxobius
GTTTCTCGCTCGTTCTCGCTTGTCACGAGACTTCTTATTTCCAACTTACCGGGACGTTAATCCTCATGTTGCAAGGTTGGTTTTCCGCCTGGGAACGCTGGGGGGGAGCGGGGAAACTCACCATTCTCACCAGAACAGGTTATTAAACCATCCAAATGATTTCTAAACGGGTTACTTAAGCTGAAATAGTTGCCGAATGCCCCTTTAACAATCCTAAAAGTTAATTTTCTTCATGCAAAATTAAAGAAAGCTTTTCAGAATTTTTACTGTACAAAAAACTAAAAAACACCTGTATGCACTAAAAGTGTATGGTGAAAATGTTTAATAATATCTTAAAATGCCTAAAAATGCATTTTCTTTATGCAAATGTTTGTTTATATTTTTTCGAGCTGAAATGTGACCCGTTTTCATGAGATCCACCCATTCCCAAACAGCTCTCATGTATGAGTTTGTGTGAGTCCCGTGGACAGAAGTGCTCAGTGAGATCCCGTCTGCTCGTCGGTCAGGAAGATCCGCTGGGATTCGCTCAGCAGAAGCTCGATGGCCTGGTTCTGATACACCATGTTGACGGCCATGTTTCCGCCCTCGTTCTCCGGACGCATGAGCGTGGGGCCGAACACGATGCCGATGTTCTGTGTCGTCATGCGATTGCAGTCGGAGCTCTCCTTCACACTAAACACACACGGAGAAGAACAAGACGTTCAGAAACTGATCCAGAGAGAAACTGCTCAGCTTTAAAAACAGAAAAAGCAAAGGAGAAACGAAGAGCTTCCTGTGGGCAACTTCCTCCACAGATACCAAACCACAGGAACATGTTATCACTCATCATGAGCTATTAGATGTTTCTTCTCTGCATTTCTCCGTGCGTTCTAGTTGTCTGATAAACCTGGCGTCGTATGTTATGAACATTGTTTGCTCTGTGATGAATTGCTTCTGTAAGTCGCATATGCTTGATGCATAAATGTATAAAATCATGTATTTCAGTAATTCAAATTAAAAGGTGAAACTAATATATTTAGTATATATAACTTTATACATATGCATGATTATACTTTTCAGAGGGCCGACATTTCTGTATTTACAATTCTTTTTTTTAATTGATTTCATGTAATATTACAATTTTCTGAGATTTTGAATTTGGGGTTTTCAGAAGCTGTAATCCATAATCATCAAAATTATAACTTTTGCACGATATTCAAATTTTTCGAGTTTCACCTGTATATATATATATATATATATGTATATAATAAAAAATAAATCTACATTTAACAGCAATATTTGCATACCATATGCTCCACAATATGATGAGACGTTCATACTTTTGATCACAGACTTTGGAAGCACAGTTATGAGATCACTTCTAAAACGTGTTTCTTTGGAGAAACTTCTCAGCCTTGATTTTCTTTTAATTGGAGAAACAACAGATTTTAAAGCTCCGTTTCTTCTTATCAATAACCAGTCAGATTAAGTCTGTCGTTTCATTGGAGGTTCTTCGGATCAGTGATGCTATAAACTTCTTTGTGAGCTTTGAATTTAAAGGTTCTCTACATTTGATGTTCTCTGAAACTAGTAACATTTAAAACACTTATTATTTAGAGTGTAATTTCCCTGCATGTTATATTTTCTGTATTTATTATGGCGTAAACTCAATTCAGGCTTATTATAAATGACTTACATTGCTTTAATTGTTATGAGTCTTGTATATTTCTCCGTCTCATCAGTCTGTTTGTAATGAAGACACATGGCGCCCTCTAGTGTCTCAATCACAACACTTCCTGCAGTCTTCCAATATAACTACTCAATATATAAACCCAGAAGAGATGTGAGATCACAGAGGGAAGTATTTATCAACATAAACCAAAGGGAAGAAAGACAGGAAAACAGAGAAGAGAAAATGCCTGATCAGCTGAGATCAATGAGTGTATGTTCTCATTGGTGCAGGACGAGTGGGCGGAGCTTGCATAATCCAACCAGAGCGCGATTATGGGTGAGAATTTGATTTCAAAGTGAGTGTCACTATGAATGAATCTAATTGTTCTCATTGGTTCAGGACAAGTGGGCGGAGCTTGCATAATCCAATCAGAGGGTGATTATGGGTGAAATTGATTTCAAGGTGAGTGTCATTATGAATGAATCGAAGCGTAAAGCACATAAACGTGAATAGATATGTACAGTTAAGACTAAAAGTATTTTGTGGTTGTGAATAGTGAGTGATGGCTGAACATTTAAATTAAATTAATCTGTTGCTTTACAAATGATTCACTGCTTTGAAACTAATTAAAACTGAACGCAGAGGACAGCAATCATATGGCAAACAAAACAAGCAAGTATTTTCATTAAAAGTGTAATCTAATCACGAGTTGCTCATTACTAGTTTAACTTTAAGTTAAAAAAACTGAATGTTTTTTAACTGATTTTTCTTGGTTATGCAAACATTCCATTGTATCAATCTTCAAACATTATGGGAATGTTACTTTTGAACATTCTGAAACAAGTAGTAACATTTAAAAAACACATTCTATTAACGATGTATATATAATGTTTATGCGCTAATGTTTTGAACAGTATTGTTACAATCAGACAGAAAACAAAAACAGCATTCAATGGTTGTCCCTCAGATAAAATGACATGATACTAAAACCGTCAGTAGGTGGCGGCAAATCACGGTCTCAACAAGTGAGTCATTGAATCATTCAAACAATTCGTTCAAAACGACTGATTCATTCAGGGACAAAGTCGAAGTGACTGAGTGAGTCATTAAAACGATTCGTTAAAAAACACGGATTCATTTAGTAACAAAACCAAAACCGTGTTGCTCAATGGCTGACACAATTTTCATTGGCAAAGTATAGGAAAAACAATATTGTGTCTAAAATGTAAGTCACCTATTAACTTATTGTTGATTGAACTGTTGTATAAAATAAATATGACATTTGCAAACGTGCCTAACGATATTCAGGAAAACGGCACTTTTGCTCATGTGGTATTACTTGTACAGGTGAAACTCGAAAAATTATAATTTTGATGATTATGGATTACAGCTTATGAAAACCCCAAATTCAAAATCTCAGAAAATTAGAATATTACATGAAATGATAATAAAAAAAGGATTTTAAATACAGAAATGTCGGCCCTCTGAAAAGTATAATCATGCATATGTATATAGTTCTATATACTAAATATATTAGTTTAACCTTTTAATTTGAATTATTGAAATACATGATATGTATATATATATAGTATATACATTAAAATATTTCTTATATATATATATGCATGCATATGTATTTATATATACAAAATAATTTTACACAGTACATACACATTATTTTGGATGTGATTAATCGTTGACCAGCACTAATCTGAATTAATGTTGTGTATTTTTGCCTATGCAGCCACTAAAGATCACCTGATTTAAACACAGACTTCAAGCATGGAGAGAAGTGTAGAGAATGTGTGCTGGTACCGTTTCAGGTGTCGGATCATGTGACTCAAGGTGTCGTGGTTTGGTGGAGGCATGTTGATGACCAGAAACTTCAGTCGCTCCACCTTTTCCAGGTAATCGGGTATTTCTACAGGACACAGAAATAAACGGTCATTTATAATGAATCATTTTAAGGCATAGTTCACCAAAAAATTAAAATTAGCCCATGATTTACTCTCCCTGAAGTCATCCTAGATGTATATGGCATTCTTCTCTCAGACGAACACAATCGGTTATATTAAAAAATGTCCTGGATCTTCCAAGCTTTATAATGGCCGTGAATGACTATGTCTTTGGAAGTCCATAAAAGTGCATCTATTCATGATAAAAGTCCTCGACACGCGTCTCTGGCGGGTTAATAAAGGCCTTCTGAAGTGAAGCGATGCGTTCGAAAAAAAAAAAAAAAAATCCATATTTAAAACTTTCAACTAAAATAACTAGCTTCCGGCAGACGGCCGTACGCATCGACTCACAGCGAAAGAAAAACACTTGAACTGACACACAACGTAATGAACGCGGTTGCCCAGCGCTGTGTGTTAGTACCGCGAGAGGCGTCTAATCGTACACTACTCCTCCTATGATGGACAGATGCACTTTTATGATGGATAGATGCACTTTTATGATGGACAGATGCACTTTTATGATGGACAGATGCACTTTTATGATGGATAGATGCACTTTTATGATGGACAGATGCACTTTTATGATGGATAGATGCACTTTTATGATGGATAGATGCACTTTTATGATGGATAGATGCACTTTTATGATGGACAGATGCACTTTTATGATGGACAGATGCACTTTTATGATGGACAGATGCACTTTTATGATGGACAGATGCACTTTTATGATGGACAGATGCACTTTTATGATGGATAGATGCACTTTTATGATGGACAGATGCACTTTTATGATGGATAGATGCACTTTTATGATGGACAGATGCACTTTTATGATGGACAGATGCACTTTTATGATGGACAGATGCACTTTTATGATGGACAGATGCACTTTTATGATGGATAGATGCACTTTTATGATGGATAGATGCACTTTTATGAAGAATAGATGCACTTTTATGATGGATAGATGCACTTTTATGATGGACAGATGCACTTTTATGATGGATAGATGCACTTTTATGATGGACAGATGCACTTTTATGATGGACAGATGCACTTTTATGATGGACAGATGCACTTTTATGATGGATAGATGCACTTTTATGATGGATAGATGCACTTTTATGATGGACAGATGCACTTTTATGATGGATAGATGCACTTTTATGATGGATAGATGCACTTTTATGACGGATAGATGCACTTTTATGATGGATAGATGCACTTTTATGATGGACAGATGCACTTTTATGATGGATAGATGCACTTTTATGATGGATAGATGCACTCTATGATGGATAGATGCACTTTTATGATGGATAGATGCACTTTTATGACGGATAGATGCACTTTTATGATGGATAGATGCACTTTTATGATGGACAGATGGACTCTTATGATGGACAGATGCACTTTTATGATGGATAGATGCACTTTATGATGGACAGATGCACTCTATGATGGATAGATGCACTTTATGATGGATAGATGCACTTTTATGATGGATAGATGCACTTTTATGATGGATAGATGCACTCTATGATGGATAAATGATCTTTTATGATGGATAGATGCACTTTTATGATGGATAGATGCACTTTTATGATGGATAGATGCACTTTATGATGGACAGATGCACTCTATGATGGATAGATGCACTTTATGATGGATAGATGCACTTTTATGATGGATAGATGCACTTTTATGATGGATAGATGCACTCTATGATGGATAGATGATCTTTTATGATGGATAGATGCACTTTTATGATGGACAGATGCACTTTTATGATGGATAGATGCACTTTTATGATGGATAGATGCACTTTTATGATGGACAGATACACTTTTATGATGGACAGATGCACTTTTATGATGGATAGATGCACTTTTATGATGGATAGATGCACTTTTATGAAGGATAGATGCTCTTTTATGAAGGATAGATGCTCTTTTATGAAGGATAGATGCACTTTTATGAAGGATAGATGCACTTTTATGAAGGATAGATCCACTTTTATGAAGGATAGATGCACTTTTATGAAGGATAGATCCACTTTTATGAAGGATAGATGCACTTTTATGATGGACAGATGCACTTTTATGATGGATAGATGCACTTTTATGATGGATAGATGCACTTTTATGATGGACAGATGCACTTTTATGATGGATAGATGCACTTTTATGATGGAGAGATGCACTTTTATGATGGACAGATGCACTTTTATGATGGATAGATGCACTTTTATGATGGACAGATGCACTTTTATGAAGGATAGATGCACTTTTATGATGGATAGATGCACTTTTATGATGGATAGATGCACTTTTATGATGGACAGATGCACTTTTATGATGGATAGATGCACTTTTATGATGGATAGATGCACTTTTATGATGGACAGATGCACTTTTATGATGGACAGATGCACTTTTATGATGGACAGATGCACTTTTATGATGGATAGATGCACTTTTATGATGGACAGATGCACTTTTATGAAGGATAGATGCACTTTTATGATGGACAGATGCACTTTTATGAAGGATAGATGCACTTTTATGATGGATAGATGCACTTTTATGATGGATAGATGCACTTTTATGATGGACAGATGCACTTTTATGATGGATAGATGCACTTTTATGATGGATAGATGCACTTTTATGATGGACAGATGCACTTATGAAGGATAGATGCACTTTTATGATGGATAGATTCACTTTTATGATGGACAGATGCACTTTTATGATGGACAGATGCACTTTTATGAAGGATAGATGCACTTTTATGATGGACAGATGCACTTTTATGAAGGATAGATGCACTTTTATGATGGACAGATGCACTTTTATGATGGACAGATGCACTTTTATGATGGATAGATGCACTTTTATGATGGACAGATGCACTTTTATGATGGATACATGCACTTTTATGATGGATAGATGCACTTTTATGATGGACAGATGCACTTATGAAGGATAGATGCACTTTTATGATGGATAGATTCACTTTTATGATGGACAGATGCACTTTTATGATGGATAGATGCACTTTTATGATGGATAGATGCACTTTTATGATGGACAGATGCACTTATGAAGGACAGATGCACTTTTATGATGGATAGATGCACTTGTATGATGGACAGATGCACTTTTATGATGGATAGATGCACTTTTATGATGGATAGATGCACTTGTATGATGGACAGATGCACTTATGAAGGATAGATGCACTTTTATGATGGATAGATTCACTTTTATGATGGACAGATGCACTTTATGATGGACAGATGCACTCTATGATGGATAGATGCACTTTATGATGGATAGATGCACTTTTATGATGGATAGATGCACTTTTATGATGGATAGATGCACTCTATGATGGATAAATGATCTTTTATGATGGATAGATGCACTTTTATGATGGATAGATGCACTTTTATGATGGATAGATGCACTTTATGATGGACAGATGCACTCTATGATGGATAGATGCACTTTATGATGGATAGATGCACTTTTATGATGGATAGATGCACTTTTATGATGGATAGATGCACTCTATGATGGATAAATGATCTTTTATGATGGATAGATGCACTTTTATGATGGATAGATGCACTTTTATGATGGATAGATGCACTTTATGATGGACAGATGCACTCTATGATGGATAGATGCACTTTATGATGGATAGATGCACTTTTATGATGGATAGATGCACTTTTATGATGGATAGATGCACTCTATGATGGATAGATGATCTTTTATGATGGATAGATGCACTTTTATGATGGACAGATGCACTTTTATGATGGATAGATGCACTTTTATGATGGATAGATGCACTTTTATGATGGACAGATACACTTTTATGATGGACAGATGCACTTTTATGATGGACAGATGCACTTTTATGATGGATAGATGCACTTTTATGATGGATAGATGCACTTTTATGAAGGATAGATGCTCTTTTATGAAGGATAGATGCTCTTTTATGAAGGATAGATGCACTTTTATGAAGGATAGATGCACTTTTATGAAGGATAGATCCACTTTTATGAAGGATAGATGCACTTTTATGAAGGATAGATCCACTTTTATGAAGGATAGATGCACTTTTATGATGGACAGATGCACTTTTATGATGGATAGATGCACTTTTATGATGGATAGATGCACTTTTATGATGGACAGATGCACTTTTATGATGGATAGATGCACTTTTATGATGGAGAGATGCACTTTTATGATGGACAGATGCACTTTTATGATGGATAGATGCACTTTTATGATGGACAGATGCACTTTTATGAAGGATAGATGCACTTTTATGATGGATAGATGCACTTTTATGATGGATAGATGCACTTTTATGATGGACAGATGCACTTTTATGATGGATAGATGCACTTTTATGATGGACAGATGCACTTTTATGATGGACAGATGCACTTTTATGATGGACAGATGCACTTTTATGATGGATAGATGCACTTTTATGATGGACAGATGCACTTTTATGAAGGATAGATGCACTTTTATGATGGACAGATGCACTTTTATGAAGGATAGATGCACTTTTATGATGGATAGATGCACTTTTATGATGGATAGATGCACTTTTATGATGGACAGATGCACTTTTATGATGGATAGATGCACTTTTATGATGGATAGATGCACTTTTATGATGGACAGATGCACTTATGAAGGATAGATGCACTTTTATGATGGATAGATTCACTTTTATGATGGACAGATGCACTTTTATGATGGACAGATGCACTTTTATGAAGGATAGATGCACTTTTATGATGGACAGATGCACTTTTATGAAGGATAGATGCACTTTTATGATGGACAGATGCACTTTTATGATGGACAGATGCACTTTTATGATGGATAGATGCACTTTTATGATGGACAGATGCACTTTTATGATGGATACATGCACTTTTATGATGGATAGATGCACTTTTATGATGGACAGATGCACTTATGAAGGATAGATGCACTTTTATGATGGATAGATTCACTTTTATGATGGACAGATGCACTTTTATGATGGATAGATGCACTTTTATGATGGATAGATGCACTTTTATGATGGACAGATGCACTTATGAAGGACAGATGCACTTTTATGATGGATAGATGCACTTGTATGATGGACAGATGCACTTTTATGATGGATAGATGCACTTTTATGATGGATAGATGCACTTGTATGATGGACAGATGCACTTATGAAGGATAGATGCACTTTTATGATGGATAGATTCACTTTTATGATGGACAGATGCACTTTTATGATGGACAGATGCACTCTATGATGGATAGATGCACTTTTATGATGGATAGATGCACTTTTATGATGGATAGATTCACTTTTATGATGGATAGATGCACTTTTATGATGGACAGATGCACTTATGAAGGATAGATGCACTTTTATGATGGATAGATTCACTTTTATGATGGACAGATGCACTTTTATGATGGACAGATGCACTTTTATGATGGACAGATGCACTTTTATGATGGATAGATTCACTTTTATGATGGACAGATGCACTTTTATGATGGACAGATGCACTTTTATGATGGATAGATGCACTTTTATGATGGACAGATGCACTTTTATGATGGACAGATGCACTTTTATGATGGACAGATGCACTTTTATGAAGGATAGATGCACTTTTATGAAGGATAGATGCACTTTTATGAAGGACAGATGCACTTTTATGAAGGATAGATGAACTTTTATGATGGACAGATGCACTTTTATGATGGATAGATGCACTTTTATGATGGACAGATGCACTTTTATGATGGACAGATGCACTTTTATGATGGATAGATGCACTTTTATGATGGACAGATGCACTTTTATGATGGATAGATGCACTTTTATGATGGACAGATGCACTTTTATGATGGACAGATGCACTTTTATGATGGATAGATGCACTTTTATGAAGGATAGATGCACTTTTATGATGGACAGATGCACTTTTATGAAGGATAGATGCACTTTTATGATGGATAGATGCACTTTTATGATGGATAGATGCACTTTTATGATGGATAGATGCACTTTTATGATGGACAGATGCACTTATGAAGGATAGATGCACTTTTATGATGGACAGATGCACTTTTATGATGGACAGATGCACTTTTATGATGGATAGATTCACTTTTATGATGGACAGATGCACTTTTATGATGGACAGATGCACTTTTATGAAGGATAGATGCACTTTTATGAAGGATAGATGCACTTTTATGATGGATAGATTCACTTTTATGATGGACAGATGCACTTTTATGATGGACAGATGCACTTTTATAATGGATAGATGCACTTTTATGATGGATAGATGCACTTTTATGAAGGATAGATGCACTTTTATGAAGGATAGATGCACTTTTATGAAGGATAGATGCACTTTTATGATGGATAGATGCACTTTTATGAAGGATAGATGCACTTTTATGAAGGATAGATGCACATTTATGAAGGATAGATGCACTTTTATGATGGACAGATGCACTTTTATGAAAGATAGATGCACTTTTATGATGGATAGATGCACTTTTATGATGGACAGATGCACTTTTATGATGGACAGATGCACTTTTATGATGGACAGATGCACTTTTATGATGGATAGATGCACTTTTATGAAGGATAGATGCACTTTTATGAAGGATAGATGCACATTTATGAAGGATAGATGCACTTTTATGATGGACAGATGCAATTTTATGAAGGATAGATGCACTTTTATGATGGCTAGATGCACTTTTATGAAGGATAGATGCACTTTTATGATGGACAGATGCACTTTTATGATGGACAGATGCACTTTTATGAAGGATAGATGCACTTTTATGATGGACAGATGCACTTTTATGAAGGATAGATGCACTTTTATGAAGGATAGATGCACTTTTATGATGGATAGATGCACTTTTATGATGGACAGATGCACTTTTATGATGGATAGATGCACTTTTATGAAGGATAGATGCACTTTTATGAAGGATAGATGCACTTTTATGATAGACAGATGCACTTTTATAATGGATAGATGCACTTTTATGATGGATAGATGCAATTTTATGATGGACAGATGCACTTTTATAATGGATAGATGCACTTTTATGATGGATAGATGCACTTTTATAAAGGATAGATGCAATTTTATGAAGGATAGATGCACTTTTATGATGGATAGATGCACTTTTATGATGGATAGATGCACTTTTATGAAGGATAGATGCACTTTTATGAAGGATATATGCACTTTTATGATGGATAGATGCACTTTTATGATGGATAGATGCACTTTTATGAAGGATAGATGCACTTTTATAATGATAGATGCACTTTTATGATGGATAGATGCACTTTTATGGACTTCAAAACTGAAACCGCCATTGACTCCCATTATAAAACTTGGAAGGGCCAGGACATTTTTTAATATAACTGATTGTGTTCGTCTGAGAGAAGAATGTCATATACATCTAGGATGACTTCAGGGAGAGTAAATCATGGGCTAATTTTCATTTTGTGTGAACTATCCCTTTAACTATGCTTCTTCTCTGGCTTCTCGTTGTCACTTACTGACGGCTTCGACGATGTCGTGAAAGAATCCGTACGGGATGAGCGGCTCGGGAAGCTCTCGGAAGAACAGCTTGAGTGCGCCGGTGATGACGTGGATGTCGTCCCACTGCGGGTCGTCCAGATCCAGACGTTCTGGAGGAAAGATGACGGAGTGAGTGTTAAATGCTGAATCTCACACACACACACACACACACACACACACACACACACACACACACACACACACACACACACACACACACACACACACACACACACACACACACACACACACACACACACACACACACAAGGATGGGCTGCAGAAGAAGAAGTCAAGTCACCTTGATTTATATAGCGCTTTTTACAATACAGATTGTTTCAAAGCAGCTTTAGAGATAGAGATATAGCAGAGATAACAGGAAAATAATGTTGTAATAATTGTTTGTTAAATATAAAATGAAATCCCCAACTAAGCAAGCCAAAAGCCAATGGCGAAAAAGCCGACAGTGGCGAGGAACAAAGAAACCAAAGAAAAGAGAAGGTGATGAAGCAAATCATAATGCATCTCAATTCTGCAATGAATTTTGCAGGTTCAGTGCAATTTTATCTGTGAGATGAAAAGGAGTTTTGCACAGAAGAAGGTTTTAAATCAAAGCTGCATGCAATGAACGCTTTCAAATAAATTCACCCGCTTAACTACTGTTTGTTTCCTCGGAAGAACCTGGAAAACTGGGATACATGAGGAAGCCTGTGATTTCAGAAAAAAAAGATGGGCACTTTCCATAAGATCGTCTCTCAAAGGAAATCATACCAGTTATTAGCCTAACTGAAATAACACCATGCCGATCTCTAGATATGGAGAAGGGAATGTGATGATGTGGGATATTTTAATCCCAAAGGCCAAGGGAAGTTTATCAGGATGCATATTATCCCGGATCCATGAAATAACTGGCCTTTAAAAATAAAAATCTGCTGTCTCTATGGGAATTTAACATAGGGGTGTCCTGACTTACGCAACCTGTATTTTAACGAAGAATATTTATTTATTTACGAAACATTATTCATTCACAAAGAAATTTGGTGTCCTTAAAGGTTGGATTTTTCCTCATTTTTTAAATGAAGGCATTAAGATCAATTTCGAAAAGATGATTTTTTATTCCTCTTTTTAGTCAACTTTAGCATGGGTGTGTTCACTGTACCTGTGCAAATGGCAATAAAATTTAACTTTAACCCGACGTGTCACAGACAGTATTAACGCTTTCTGAATTGTTGCACTGAAACATCGAGCGAGAGGCAGAAAGCGTCAGGAGACTCGAGTCAGAAAGAGGAAGCGAGCGTCAGAATAGCCAGATCTTCATGATTGACAGGATTGAAGTGTTCCTGTTTACAGGAGACAAACCTTGCACTAAATCCTCAGGGAAGAGATAGCGTCCGTCTGTGGTCACTGCTCGCTCTGGAAGAACGGACAGGAGTTACACACGTGACATCATACACACACTCTTTACCAGCTGACACCTGTGTGATGATGTCATACGTGATCATATCTGCTCAACATCTGATGAATAAATCAATTCATTCTCAACTGAAGACTAACGGACATTTCCATTTCTCCCGGTTACAAAAAAAAGGTACACTCCTTAAAATTGTAACACTAAGGAAGTGACATCATTTGGGCTTTTTCTACAAAATAAATCGATTTTTTTTTTTTACATAGTTTACATTCCAGTGTTCAAACCTATTAACAAAGTTATTGTAAGAAATTCATTGTTCTATTGTACATTTATGAATAACTATAAACCAACAATTTGATCCCAAATTAACAGCACCTCTTGCATTTTTTCTTCATTCAATAAATAATAAAATTTTGATGCTTATTTAGTGTTTATTGCTAGAATATAAAAATAGTAATCTCACAAAACTGGGTTTTAAAATTAGCATCTCTTGAATTTTTCGAACTCAGCATTTTTGTAATTTTTACTATATGTGTTTTACTACAAAATTATATTATAACTATAAGTTAACTATAGAAATTATCTCACAAAACTGGGGTTTTAAATGCATTTAGATGTGTCCCAAATATTGATAGTATAATCATTTCCGTGAATCATTCAGAGAAAGACCAGGACATGCATTAAGTTTTGATTTAACGTCGCATTTAATTGCAATGAATAACAGAACCGCATCATGACACTTATGGTTATTATATTGATGTGATATTGACTCTCACCATGATTGACAGAAAAGCGAAGTTTCTGAATGACGGCAAGATTCCCACTGACTCTGTAAATCCCATCAGTCTCCAAGCCTGAATAAACACACACACACACACACACACACGCACACACACACACGCGCACACACACACACACACACACGTACGTTATTTCCAGGAATAGAACAGCAGTCCTACAGAAACACGACTGTAAAACAGAGACAAGATTAGTGGATAAGGACAAAAAAATAAAATAATTTAGATTCAGAATAATTTGCAAATGAATCATGCTGACCAATCTGAGACGCTTCATTCTGATTCACAATAAAGATTCACTCACGCATCGAGCATCATTATGACTCACAATCATGTTTTACTCCACACAAATTAGAGTTCAGCACGACTATAAAAATGCATATTCATCATTATAGTCAAGTTCATGACTTTTAAGATTTAATTTATTTACATATTCCAGGCCTGGAAAAGAAAAACAGTTTAAAGCCACCATGAAATCTAAATTGACTATTTTTTAATAGAATATTGCCGTGTCAAACTGTGAACTTAAAACACACTTTTTCTACATACACTTGGTTGTGGACTCGGATATAGGCTCATATTACAAACACGCTTTTTAAATAATAAATAAATCATGCGTGATTGAGTTTAGAGCCGGTGTCAGTCGGTCTATTTCAGTTCCTCAAAACAGCATCAATGCTCCTGAACACACACTCGTTCTCAGACCAGCCGCTCATGGACACACACATCAGCGCTAATGCTTGCTATCAGGGTTCGAATTCTGATTTCATCTTTGTGGGGGTCTCTTTAAAAAAAGAAATAAAAGTAACCCACGAGCAGGTTACTCGTGGGTATATCATTATATCGTGGGTATATCATTTATGTGATAAATAAATAGCTAAATACTGCACTTTATTATTTTGAGTTCAACGTCCGTTTATTAATACAGGAGTAGAGAATATTTGGGTGTAGTTCGTTACCTGTAGGGGGGTCGGGGGGCATGCCCCCCCAGGAAGAACATTTTGTACATTTTAAAGATAAATTCATCAATCTGGTGCATTGAGTCACCCGAATCCGCTGTTAAAAATAATCCAACCGCCCAAACATAATGATATTCTTTGATTTAGATCTGCATCTGATCATCATTACAATTTTTCAAATTCTCAATGTTAAGCATGATAACATGGTAAAATATCACACTGAAGTAGGCTGATTTAAAATTAACATTTATTTAAATTAAAAGTTATTCTTTGGCCAAAATTACATTTCCTTAATATCCTAAACAGAGGCTTTTTACTCCCTTCAAAGTTAAATTGTCAATGTTTCATTACATCACTGTTGGCAAACACTCTTATCAGAATAAATTTTTTACCTTTAAAATAGGGCATTTTCCCCTCTAATTTTACGTAGCCTATGCTCCATCTTTCTTTTAAAATATTCCTTAATTTGATCAATACATTAAATCAGAATAATAAGACAGTCGGCTGTTACCAATCAAATTAAATAATTTACATTGGAAAATTACAACTGTAGTAAATGCCCTGATATGTTTTCCTTGATTGATTTTCTCTAAAGAGAATTACGTTGTTGAAAACGAAAGTAAAAGAGTGACGCTCATTTCGTTTTACCATGATAAGAGGTCCGTGTCTTTATTAAAATCAACACATTATCGATTAATTTGAATGTAGGCTAATTTTTTTTATTATTCGTCTCGCCCGACCCGCGCAGGACTATCGGCAAACTTAATGGCCACAGGCCGAGTTTTGTTGAAGCTGCCTCGTAATTCCATGCAGGAAAACCCTGAAAGGAGTTCGCTAAAATATTGGTGGGGGCCTACCTAGCGTCCCCCCAAATCATGTTTTTGCTAGTAGCTACTTTTGTGTATTTAAATGTCTGAAACCTAAAATAAACATTATCTGGTTAAAAACACTGAATAGTCGTAATATATTGAGCGCATCTGTCTCTGGCTCAGCGCCAGCCAACGCGCGAAAGCACTTTTGAATTTAGCAGTTGATCACGTGATGCACTGACTGGTCTTATCACACCGCTGTGAACGTACGTGCGAAAGGGTTAACAAATATGCCTCGATTATTGAAGGAAAAAGTGCTTTATTTGCAGGCTTGGGAGGGTTACTTTAAAAATGTATTCCATTACAGTTACAAATTACTTCAGAAAAAAAGTATTCAGTAACGTAATCCAATTACCACAATATGAAAGTAATGTAACTGATTACTTTTGGATTACTTCAAGGACATATATTATTTATTTTTTTTAAAAACTTTTATTTATTAAGAATTTCACAGCCCTGAATAAATATTTATGTAAAGGACTATACAGACATTTAGTGGCTACAGTATGGTGTTACAGATTATTTTGTTTTATTTTTAACTTGACATGTACAAGGAAAAAATAAAATGGAAATGTTTCGTCAACAGGAAAATAGAGAATACAAATTCATTTTTTTCAAGCAAATATAATAAAGAATTTTTTGACAATGGAAATGTTTCTTCAACAGGAAAATAGAGAATATATAATTATTTAAAGGGCTTCACGGACATCTAGTGGCTACAGTACATATTACAGATTATTTTGCTTTATTTTTAACTAACATGTAGATTACAAGGAAATAATAAAAACACAACATTTAAAAATTCTACACAATCTACATATTAGTTTATTTTAAAATAGGCCTAGGCCTACATGTTCACTAAATCCGTGATCTTTCTTAATTTGCCTGACTGAACTTGGGCCGTTGGCAGTGTGAGTTCCCCTACGTTACCTAGCAGCGAACATCGAGTTAAGTGCGACTGAGAAGAGATTATGAAAGGACATAAGGTACTAAAAAAGCTACTCTCCTAATTTCCAAGAAATTAAAGCATTTTTACCCGTGGGCAGCATCGTTTCTAGCAGGAGTGATTCAATCTGTGTCTGAGGAGATTGTTGTAGAGAGCTGTTATTTTGCGCATGCACCAGCGGGTGGCAGACGTGACTCGTGTCGTGACTCGTGAGTCATTAATCAAGCAACGCTTAATATAATGTTATTATGCCAAAATACAGATTTTTTTTTTGTTTTAAATTAAACCATTGTAATCCTGAAAGTATCCCTCCTTTTTTCAAAAAGTAACTATAATCTGATTACCACGTTGTTTGACGTTACTGTAACGAATTACAGTTACTGGATTTTTGTATCCTGATTACATAACGCCGTTACATGTATTCCGTTACTCTTCAACCCTGATTATTTGTCATTTAAAATGATGGTGCTGATGATTTTTAGAGCCCCCACAGGTGTAGGATTTTACTGCTTTCATAGGAGCTCATTCTCTCTCTATGGGAGCTCAGCTCCCACTGGCTCCCACGTAATTCGAACCATGCTTGCTATTTAAACAACGTGACGCAGGACGTGAAAATGAAAACTGCGTTGGGCTGAAACTAGCAGAACACACTCGCGTCGCGCCGGCACTGCATTGCATCGAGTGCGTGAGAGAGTCCAGTCAGTTTAAATCTAGACCAAAAACACATCTCTTTAACCTGCCACACACATATACATTCAGGGTTGGTAAAAGTACTCAAAAATTATACTGAGTAAAAGTATATATACCTAAATAAAAAATGACTCCAGTAAAAGTAGAAAGTCCTCCATTCAAACATCACTTGAGTAAAAGTACAAAAGTATCCGATTTAAAACGTACTGAAGTACCGAAAGTAAAAAGTAAATATTCAAACTGTAAATATCAATAATTAAACAGATCACTTGTTTTGGGAGTGATATGCAATGTTTTAATTTAACAAATTATTAGATACTGCAATTAAGAATTTGTTAGATTTGCAATCATGAGAGACAAAGAAGCACCTTGCATCAATTCTAAACAATTTCATTAAGTTTAGTGACAGCATATTATGGTGCAATGACTGGTAGGCCATTCTTTGATACAAATTTTACAATTTCAATTCAATTATTGTGGTTTGATTCCGATCTTGATTCAATATAGATTCATTTTCATAAATATTTGGTACAGTAGATGCATGTTAATTTTTAAATTAAGAAAATCTCACCTAATTCTGTAAACATAGGCTACAGAGAGCCCTGTCAGCTGGTATTATTACATGTTAAAAATACATGTGATTTTTATTATAATAACAACTTTATAATATTTTAATGATAGCTTATAAGTAAAAATATATTAAATATATAGTGCATATATTTAGCAAAATACTAATTTATACTAATATTAAATATATTAAAAAATAAAAAAAATTCTAGCCAACTAACGTGCTATGGTTATTAAATGTTTGTTTTTTTTCCCTGAGGTAAATGTAACGTTATGTGACATTGTTCTCCAGTCTCCAGCTGTTTTATTGACCTCTTTCCGCGGTTGAAAATGGTTGAGAAAATGGATGTGTGTCGTGAGAGCGTGTGGAAAGTGTCAATTGCGTGAGTCTCACACTGAATGAGTGAGAGTTGGCAGCTCTGCAACAAACATGTTCCATAACATCAGCTGCATCAAACAAAAGATGTGCAAGATACAGTGTAAGCGGGAATCTCGGGATCATTGCTGGGCAGAGCTGCACCTTCACCTGTTTCTGCGGTCATCTTCCACAATGGCGAACTGACTGCTATGAGAGTGTATGCTTGCAAAGAGCTCGCGCGTTCTTTTTTTCAAAATAAAACCAAGTTTTTCATTGGTTTGGAAAGCCAGTGTAATAAATACTTGGAGCGGGCATGGGGAAATGTAACGGAGTAAAAAGTAAAGTTTGTCTTTAATATTGTAGTGGAGTACGAGTAAAAGTAGATGCAAATAAAATTTACTCAAGTAAAGTACAGATCCCCGAAAAAAATACTTAAGTAAAGTAACGAAGTATTTTTACGTCGTTAATTACCAACACTGTATACATTTATATTATTCAAAACATGGCAGAGTAAAGTAGGAGATCACCTCTCCTCTCCACCGCTTCGGTGCATTTCTTCACGAACTGTGGAACGGTGCATTTCTCCCGCTCACACAGAAGCTCCAGTCCACAGCCGAACACCTGATCTGAAGCACACACACACACACACACACACACACACACACACACACACACACACACACACACACACACACACAGTGAATAAAGGACACTCACGGCTAAACCCGCGGATGACTTCGAGTCTTATACTTTTGTGCAAACTTTATTTATTCGTTTGTTTGGTAACACTCTACAATAATGTTCATTAGTTAATGTATTAACCAACAATGAGCAATACATTTGTTACTGTATTTATTAATCTTTGTTGATATTAGTTAATAAAAATAGAGCTGATCATTGTTAGTTCACAGAGCATTAATTAATATTAACAAATACAACCTTTGATTTTAATAATGTATTAGTAAATGTTGAAATCAATATTAACCAATTTAATAAATTAATTAATAAATGCTGTAGAAGTATTGTTCATTCTTAGTTCATGTTAACTAAGGTAGTTAACTAATGTTATACCATGGTCTGGGTGAACACTTGATTCTGATTGGCTGCAGGGTGTCCATTAAAAAGTGATAGAGGACACCTAGTAAAGGAGTACTGGTGAAACTGACTGTAAACCGATCGAAATTAATAAATAAATGTGCTGGCTACATCAGCTGTGAGTAACCATAGCAACAGGCAGTCAATGTATCCGTTTACAATTTATTGCATCAAAACAAACATCCAGTTACTGCTAGCAGCTAGCCGTTATACATAGCCTACTAATACAACAATGAGCGATTTCGTTATTTCTTTTAACCTTTTTGGAGAATTTGACAACTTTGATGACTGGGATGTTGCTGAAGAAAGAAAAATTTTAATTTAAACGGAGAAATGACACAAGGAGATAACACCGCTGAGCGGACTATAAATATCTCCGGTTGCTAAATAAACCGTCAGGCGTAACCAGGGAATCCAAGTTATTGTTTGTAAAAACTTCAGATTTCGATTGTAAAACTAATTAAAATATAAACTAATGTTTTAAAAATGTGTTATTTGGCAAGTGACTCCCCGTCATCCACGCCTCGCCGTCGTCCATTGATACCTGACAGTGGACACCTCGTCGGGCATTAACCCTTACCCTCTGGGGTCCTTCAGTTCAGAGTCACACTCAGGACCTTCGGGTCCAAATGGGCCGGAGGGGTGGGATTCATATTTATTAAAAGAAAATCATAATTTTTTATTTTTACTTGTTTTTTATAATATTTTTTCTTTTCTTTTTTGGTGTTTTGAGAATTTTATGATTTATAATTAATATTTATGCAATAAATTTGACCCATTTCCCCCCAGTTTTCCCCCCATTGAATATAATAGAAATTTTTTTTTTTTAAATATATATAATTTTTTATTTCTTTTAAGCTTTAAAAGAAATAAAAAATTATTTATATTTTAAAAAAAATAATTAAATAAAAGTATTTCATTTTAGTGTCAAGCCTAGGCCTCATGAAAGCAATTTTTGAAATGAGATGGATGCCATCTGGTGGACAAACTGAGCATTTAAAAAATGCAAAACACATAGGTA
>NW_027508787.1:117500-122500 GCF_051911475.1 Siphateles boraxobius
GCTCCTCTCAGATCCACACTGCTCTCTGGACGGCTGTTACCCGGTTTCTGCATGTAAACACACACACACACTCAGCAATTTTTGACTTTTTTTAAAGCATAAGATGCAGAAATGATATTCCCTGTTGTCTCACCCAGCTGTCAGGATTCTGGCTTTTAGGGTCTTTGAAGAACACAAGACTGTTTCCCACCAGCACCACCCATGAAGGGTTCCAGTTTTTCCTGCAAACACAGAAAATAACCCCAAAAAATATATTTTTCGAGATTAATTTTTAATTTGGGTCTAAGAGTCAAAACTACTTATTTATTGTCCTTTATTGTTTCCTAAATCGCTCAAAAATGCTAGTTATTAAAAAGATACACACATGAAACTCTTTCTCTGACTGGTTTGAACATTAACCAGAATAATCTTCATTTATCGTTAGATTTACGTTTACAACAAGACAAATATGAGCCCATTTGGTACGAAAAACACTGCGTTTAACATATATTCTCTGGAAAAGTCTTCATGTCTCTTGCAATTTTGCTTCTTACGTAAATTTGATCTTGTTTTAAAATGTTGATAACTGGAAAACACAATAAAAATGCTGATGAAGAAGCTGTTTTTTGCAGCACAAGCCGAATTCTGCCTGTAATCTTGAACCATCTAAAGTGACTCATATTATTTATTTGTGTTGTGTGAGTAAGTGTGTGTGTTTGCGTGTTGCAACTTAAGCTGTGTGTGTTTCCGTGTTGTAGATCAAGGTGTGTGTTTGTTTGCATGTTGCAGTTCAAGGTGTGTGTTTGCGTGCTGTAGATCAAGGTGTGTGTGTTTGCGTGTAGTTGATCAAGGTGTGTGTGTTTAGATAAGCTCACCTCAGTTTCCTGCCTCCTTCTGCTATCTTGGTTTTGTTGAGCAGACCGGCCTTTTCCAGTTCCTGTCATAATACAGTCGGTCAGTGTGTATCGTGTGTGTTTGTGTGTGTGTTTGTTCAGTGAAAGTTTTTGGTGTAAACGGGTTTAGAATGACATCAGCACTGAAAAGTACATGTACTGCGTTACATTAAACTGGGAAGGCTCACAGCACTAGCATATTGTTGTCCTTTTTTTTGTTTCACTGCTTCTATTGTTCTCATTTGTAAGTCGCTTTGGATAAAAGCTTCTGCTAAATTAATAAATGTAATGTAATTTTTTTTTTACTTTTTGTCTCAACATTCTGACTTTATTAATTGTTCATATCTCACAATTCTGGTAATTAAGAGTTTAAATCAAAAATATTTTTTGTGTGTGATTGTGGATGGATGATAGATAAATAGATGTTTGAATGACAAATTGACAGAATGGATGAATAGATGGTTGGATGGATGAATAGATGGTTGGATGGATGAATAGATGGTTGAATGGATGAATAGATGGATGGATGGATGAATGGATGGATGAATGGATGGATGAATGGATGGATGAATGGATGGATGGATTAATAGATGGTTGAATGGATGGATAGATGAATGGATGGATGAAAGGATGGATGAATGGATATGTGAATGGATGGATGGATGGATGGATGGATGGATGGATGGATGGATGGATTAATAGATGGTTGAATGGATGAATGGATGGATGGAAGGATAGATATGTGAATGGATGGATGGATTAATAGATGGTTGAATGGATGGATGGATATGTGAATGGATGGATGGATGGATTAATAGATGGTTGAATGGATGGATGGATGAATGTATATGTGAATGGATGATAGATTAATAGATGGTTGAATGGATGGATGGATGGATGAATGAATGAATGGATGGATGGATGAATGGATGGATTAATAGATGGTTGGATGGTTGGATGAATGAATGGATGGATGGGTGAATGAATGAATGGATGGATGGATGGATGAATGAAAGGATGGATGAATGGATATGTGAATGGATGAATGGATTAATAGATGGTTGAATGGATGAATGGATATGTGAATGGATGGATGATTAATAGATGGTTGAATGGGTGGGTGGATGGTTGAATGGATGGATGGATGGATTAATAGATGGTTGAATGGATGGATGGATGAATGTATATGTGAATGGATGATAGCTTAATAGATGGTTGAATGGATGGATGGATGAATGAATGAATGAATGGATGGATGAATGGATGGATTAATAGATGGTTGGATGGATGGATTAATAGATGGTTGGATGGATGGATGGATGGATGAATGAATGGATGGATGGGTGAATGAATGGATATGTGAATGGATGAATGGATTAATAGATGGTTGAATGGATGAATGGATATGTGAATGGATGGATGATTAATAGATGGTTGAATGGATGGATGGATATGTGAATGGATGGATGGATTAATAGATGGTTGAATGAATGAATGAATGAATGGATGGATTAATAGATGGTTGGATTGATGGATGGATGGATGAATGGTTGGATGGATGAATAAATGGATGGATGGATGGATGGATGGATGGATGAATGGAGGGATGGATGGATGAATGGATGGATTAATAGATGGTTGGATGGATGGATTAATAGATGGTTGGATGGATGGATGGATGGATGAATGAATGGATGGGTGAATGAATGAATGGATATGTGAATGGATGAATGGATTAATAGATGGTTGAATGGATGAATGGATATGTGAATGGATGGATGATTAATAGATGGTTGAATGGATGGATGGATATGTGAATGGATGGATGGATTAATAGATGGTTGAATGAATGAATGAATGGATGAATGGATGAATGGATGAATGGATGGATGAATGGATGGATGGATTAATAGATGGTTGGATTGATGGATGGATGGATGGATGAATGGTTGGATGGATGAATAAATGGATGGATGGATGGATGGATGGATGAATGGAGGGATGGTTGGATGACTGGATGGTTAGATGGATGAATGGATGGATATGTGAATGGATGAATGAATGGATGAATGGATGGATTAATAGATGGTTGAATGGATGGATGGATGAATGGATATGTGAATGGATGGATGGATTAATAGATGTATGGATGGATGAATGTATGGATGGATTAATAGATGGTTGGATGGATGAATGAATGAATGGATGGTTGGATGGATGAATGGATAGATGAATGGATGGTTGGATGGATGGATGGATGAATGAATGGATGGATGAATGGAGGGATGGATGGATGGATGGATGGATGGATGAATGGATGGTTGGATGAATGGATGGTTGGATGGATGAATGAATGAATGAATGGATGGATGGATGAATGGATGGATGAATGGATGAATGGAGGCAGGGATGGATGGATGAATGGATGGATGAATGGATGAATGGAGGCAGGGATGGATGGATGAATGGATGGATGGATGGATGAATGGATAGATGAATGGATGGTTGGATGGATGGATGAATGGATGGTTGGATGGATGAATGGATAGATGAATGGATGGTTGGATGGATGAATGAATGGATGGATGAATGGAGGGATGGATGGATGGATGAATGGTTGGATGAATGGATGGTTGGATGGATGAATGAATTGATGGATGAATGAATTGATGGATGAATGGAAGGTTGGGTGGATGGATGAATGGATGGACAGATGAATGAATGGATGGATGAAGGGAGGGATGGATGGATGGATGAATGGATGGTTGGATGAATGGATGGATGGATGGATGGATGGATGAATGGATGGTTGGATGGATGGATGAATGGATGGATGAATGAATGGATGGATGAATAGATGGTTGGATGGATGAATGAATGGATAGATGAATGGATGGTTGGATGGATGGATGGATGGATGAATGAATGGATGGATGGTTGGATGAATGGATGGTTGGTTGGTTGGTTGGTTGGATGGATGGATGGATGAATGGATGGTTGGATGAATGGATGGTTGGTTGGTTGGATGGATGGATGGATGGATGAATGAATGGATGGATGAATGGATGGATGGTTGGATGGATGAATGAATGGATGGATGAATGGATGGTTGGATGGATGAATGGATGGATGAATGAATGGATGGATGAATGGATGGTTGGTTGGATGGATGAATGAATGGATGGATGAATGGATGGTTGGTTGGATGAATGAATGGATGGATGAATGGATGGTTGGATGAATGGATGGATGGTTGGTTGGATGGATGAATGAATGGATGGATGAATGGATGGTTGGATGGATGGATGGACGAATGGATGGATGAATGAATGGATGGATGAATAGATGGTTGGATGGATGAATGAATGAATGGATAGATGAATGGATGGTTGGATGGATGGATGAATGGATGGAGGGATGAATGGATGGATGAATGAATGGATGGTTGGATGAATGGATGGATGGATGGATGAATGAATGGTTGGATGAATGGATGGTTGGATGAATGGATGGTTGAATGGATGGTTGGATGAATGGATGGTTGGTTGGATGAATGGATGGATGGATGGATGAATGAATGGTTGGATGAATGGATGGTTGGTTGGTTGGCTGGATGGATGGTTGGATGGATGGATGGATGGATGAATGAATGGATGGTTGGATGAATTGATGGTTGGTTGGTTGGAGGGATGGATGGATGAATGAATGGATGGATGAATGGATGGATGAATGGATGGATGAATGGATGGTTGGATGGATGAATGGATGGATGAATGAATGAATGGATGGATGAATGGATGGTTGGATGGATGGATGGATGAATAGATGGTTGGATTCTCACCGGTGTTACACCTTCAATATCTGGTGAGCTGTCCGATGAAGGCGCTTCCACCACCAGCCTGTAGTCGGACTGCAGAGAGGAGAAGAAAAATAGAAATATACTCATACTCTGATGACTTCATGACTTCATAACTCTACACTAGAGTGACTCTTACTTTTCCGTTTGCAGAAGTTCTCTGAGCCTGTGACTGCAGGAACATGGAGTAGGAGTGGCTCATGTGGGCCACGCCCCCTGTCAAGGCAGAGCCAATGCGGCGGGAATCCTCGCTGGAGGCGGAGCTTAACGCA
>NW_027508787.1:132500-147500 GCF_051911475.1 Siphateles boraxobius
GCAGCTCGTCAGTGATTATTAGTAATGTGCAGTTCGTCAGTGATTATTAGTAATGAGCAGCTCGTCAGTGATTATTAGTGATGAGCAGCTCGTCAGTGATTATAAGTAATGAGCAGCTCGTCAGTGATTATTAGTAATGTGCAGCTCGTCAGTGATTATTAGTAATGAGCAGCTCGTCAGTGATTATAAGTAATGAGCAGCTCGTCAATGATTATTAGTTATGAGCAGCTCGTCAGTGATTATTAGTGATGAGCAGCTCGTCAGTGATTATAAGTTATGAGCAGCTCGTCAGTGATTATTAGTAATGTGCAGCTCGTCAGTGATTATTAGTAATGAGCAGCTCGTCAGTGATTATAAGTAATGAGCAGCTCGTCAATGATTATTAGTTATGAGCAGCTCGTCAGTGATTATTAGTGATGAGCAGCTCGTCAGTGATTATAAGTTATGAGCAGCTCGTCAGTGATTATAAGTTATGAGCAGCTCGTCAGTGATTATAAGTTATGTGCAGCTCGTCAGTGATTATTAGTAATGAGCAGCTCGTCAGTGATTATAAGTTATGCGCAGCTCATCAGTGATTATAAGTTATGCGCAGCTCGTCAGTGATTATAAGTTATGTGCAGCTCGTCAGTGATTATAAGTAATGAGCAGCTCGTCAGTGATTATTAGTAATGAGCAGCTCGTCAGTGATTATTAGTAATGAGCAGCTCGTCAGTGATTATTAGTAATGAGCAGCTCGTCAGTGATTATTAGTTATGTGCAGCTCGTCAGTGATTATAAGTAATGAGCAGCTCGTCAGTGATTTTTAGTAATGAGCAGCTCGTCAGTGATTATAAGTAATGAGCAGCTCGTCAGTGATTATAAGTTATGCGTAGCTCGTCAGTGATTATTAGTGATGAGCAGCTCGTCAGTGATTATAAGTTATGAGCAGCTCGTCAGTGATTATTAGTAATGAGCAGCTCGTCAGTGATTATAAGTTATGCGCAGCTCATCAGTGATTATAAGTTATGTGCAGCTCGTCAGTGATTATAAGTAATGAGCAGCTCGTCAGTGATTATAAGTTATGCGCAGCTCGTCAGTGATTATAAGTTATGTGCAGCTCGTCAGTGATTATAAGTTATGCGCAGCTCATCAGTGATTATAAGTTATGTGCAGCTCGTCAGTGATTATAAGTTATGCGCAGCTCATCAGTGATTATAAGTTATGCGCAGCTCATCAGTGATTATAAGTTATGAGCAGCTCGTCAGTGATTATTAGTAATGAGCAGCTCGTCAGTGATTATAAGTTATGCGCAGCTCATCAGTGATTATAAGTTATGTGCAGCTCGTCAGTGATTATAAGTAATGAGCAGCTCGTCAGTGATTATAAGTTATGCGCAGCTCGTCAGTGATTATAAGTTATGCGCAGCTCGTCAGTGATTATAAGTTATGTGCAGCTCGTCAGTGATTATAAGTAATGAGCAGCTCGTCAGTGATTATAAGTTATGCGCAGCTCGTCAGTGATTATAAGTTATGCGCAGCTCGTCAGTGATTATAAGTTATGTGCAGCTCGTCAGTGATTATAAGTAATGAGCAGCTCGTCAGTGATTATAAGTTATGCGCAGCTCGTCAGTGATTATAAGTGATGTGCAGCTCGTCAGTGATTATAAGTGATGTGCAGCTCGTCAGTGATTATAAGTTATGCGCAGCTCGTCAGTGATTATAAGTTATGTGCAGCTCGTCAGTGATTATTAGTAATGAGCAGCGCGTCAGTGATTATAAGTAATGAGCAGCTCGTCAGTGATTATAAGTTATGCGCAGCTCATCAGTGATTATAAGTTATGCGCAGCTTGTCAGTGATTATAAGTTATGCGCAGCTCGTCAGTGATTATAAGTAATGAGCAGCTCGTCAGTGATTATAAGTAATGAGCAGCTCGTCAGTGATTATAAGTTATGTGCAGCTCGTCAGTGATTATGTAATGAGCAGCTCGTCAGTGATTATAAGTAATGAGCAGCTCGTCAGTGATTATAAGTTATGCGCAGCTCGTCAGTGATTATTAGTTATGTGCAGCTCGTCAGTGATTATAAGTAATGAGCAGCTCGTCAGTGATTATAAGTTATGAGCAGCTCGTCAGTGATTATAAGTTATGAGCAGCTCGTCAGTGATTATAAGTAATGAGCAGCTCGTCAGTGATTATAAGTTATGAGCAGCTCGTCAGTGATTATAAGTTATGCGCAGCTCGTCAGTGATTATAAGTTATGAGCAGCTCGTCAGTGATTATAAGTTATGCGCAGCTCGTCAGTGATTATAAATTATGCGCAGCTCGTCAGTGATTATAAGTAATGAGCAGCTCGTCAGTGATTATAAGTTATGAGCAGCTCGTCAGTGATTATAAGTTATGAGCAGCTCGTCAGTGATTATAAGTAATGAGCAGCTCGTCAGTGATTATAAGTTATGCGCAGCTCGTCAGTGATTATAAGTTATGAGCAGCTCGTCAGTGATTATAAGTTATGCGCAGCTCGTCAGTGATTATAAGTTATGAGCAGCTCGTCAGTGATTATAAGTTATGAGCAGCTCGTCAGTGATTATAAGTTATGTGCAGCTCGTCAGTGATTATAAGTTATGCGCAGCTCGTCAGTGATTATAAGTTATGCGCAGCTCGTCAGTGATTATAAGTTATGAGCAGCTCGTCAGTGATTATAAGTTATGAGCAGCTCGTCAGTGATTATAAGTAATGAGCAGCTCGTCAGTGATTATAAGTTATGAGCAGCTCGTCAGTGATTATAAGTTATGCGCAGCTCGTCAGTGATTATAAGTAATGAGCAGCTCGTCAGTGATTATAAGTTATGCGCAGCTCGTCAGTGATTATAAGTTATGTGCAGCTCGTCAGTGATTATAAGTAATGAGCAGCTCGTCAGTGATTATAAGTTATGAGCAGCTCGTCAGTGATTATAAGTTATGCGCAGCTCGTCAGTGATTATAAGTTATGCGCAGCTCGTCAGTGATTATAAGTTATGCGCAGCTCGTCAGTGATTATAAGTTATGTGCAGCTCGTCAGTGATTATAAGTTATGAGCAGCTCGTCAGTGATTATAAGTTATGCGCAGCTCGTCAGTGATTATAAGTTATGCGCAGCTCGTCAGTGATTATAAGTTATGCGCAGCTCGTCAGTGATTATAAGTTATGCGCAGCTCGTCAGTGATTATTAGTGACCTTGCTCTGGTTGCCGTCGCTCACACGGGCTCGGCGGGGAGGTTTCCACGAGCGCTCCTTCGTTACGGTGTTGATGTAATAACAGCGTCCGGTCCCGGGGTCTCGGTACTGATCCCAGAGCTGCAGCGACTGGAGGGGCCGTTGCCCCGGCGACGGCTTCGGAGGCTCCGCCCACTGCCTGCTCCCCGCCTCCGACAGAGAACTCTGGGAAATGTAGGCCGATGATGAAAGCTGAGGATAGGAGACATTAGAGGGATTACAAAGAAATATGGCACATATTGCATGGAAAATGCAGCACTTGTGTTGCGCTATGAATTACCTTTTAACTAGTGTTATTTCAGTTTTATTTATGTCATTATAATATTTATTAATATTTTGAGTTAGATTTTATTTTTATATTCTCAGTTTTCATTTTAGTTTTAATAATTTGATGTACTTATGTCCTTTTTAGTTATATATATAATATATATATATAAGTTTATTTCAATTTGAGTTTACTTATAAAATATTTCTGTTTTCCAATTGCTAATTTTTATTTTATTTCAGCTTTTCAATTAAAATTAAAAGTAAGTAAAGTAATGTTTTTTAGTTTTGATCATTTTAATAAAACATATTTATTTACACTTTTCTAATTTCTAATTTTCATTCGTTTATTTAATATTTTAATTTATTTTTGTTTGTTTTTAAATGACCAACAACGGTTTTTAATAGTTAAAAGTTTCAGGTTTCGTATTTCAGTTTTACTTTTAAAATCTTTAGTACTTAAGTAACAAACAAGTTGAAGTTTTCATCTAATACTGTATTTCAGCTTTATTTCAATTATTAACACAACAATGCATGAAATAAAGTTCACAGAGGAAGTTAAACCTTAATCACATGTTTTGAAATCTGTTCAAAAACTAATTATTGCTGATCTTTTAGGCGAATGCAACCATGATTTCTAATGTGTGTGTGTTTAATGTGTGTATGTGAGACTAATTAGTGCCATTGCAAGATTATCCCAGTTAAAAGTGTACGGAGGTGCATGATGGGATACAATAGAGTCGTGTGTGTGTGTTACTGTGGTTATAGACGTAGACTTCACTAAGTAAGAAAACAGCTTGAAGCCACAACCGTCAAGAGGAAGTGGCCTAAAACACAGACACACACGACTATATGAACAATACAGAGAAGGAACATAAACCATTAGAAGCCACGAACAATAAATCAGGGCTAAATGTAAAAGGTTTGCTGATGTCATTCATGCACTTTAGTCCAGACGAGGTTTGAGTGCACTTAAAAGCTTTGACTGATGGATTACGGTTTGTTTATGTGCTGTAAATCTCCAGTGGAGATGCTGCATATGGAGGGATGTTTTCTGAGGTGAGAACCGTGTCGATTTGGATTATATAACTCTTCTCTATGATGCCATATGGCCACGCGGCGTGTGCGGGGCGAGAGACATGCCGTAGATGAACAGCAGGAGTCTCTCTCTCTGATATCAGACACGCTTGACTCCTGAAGGACGGTGTATAAGAACAAAACAGCATCTTTATACTCAATAAAACATGCTGCACTCAGAAAGATACTAAAATCAAGTGTTGTTTATATGTCTATGTGGTGTTTTTAATATGCTTTAACAGAAATCATGTGTAAATTCATAAGTCGACAGCATTGCTGAGTATTTTCTCCTTGAAACTGCAGTGAACCGAAGACAGTCTCAAAAACACGGTTTGAAATCGCTGGTGTTTCTGACGTCACAAACTACATTGTAACCAATCAGATCAACGTGTGATCGTCAACGAGTGGATCTCTGAGTGAGTGGAGGCGGGGCTTATTTGCATATTCATAGAACCGCGAATACTAAATGAGGCAAGGGTGTTGAGTTACATTCAAGATATTTTAAGGCATGAAGAATTTTTTTTTAAGGAATAAACGTAAATATGTAATTTTGGTGATCAAATATGAGTTTTAAGTGATAAAATGTTTGTGACGGTAGAAAACGGGCGTTTTTGAGACTGTCTTTGGTTCACTGCAGTTTTAAGGAGAAAATACTCAGCAATGCTGTCTCGACTTATGAATTTACACATGGCTTGTTTTAAAGCATATTAAAAACACCACATTGACACATAAACAACATTAAAAGCTGGATTTTCACCACAGGGGGACTTAAAATAAACTAATAAACTTAATGTGGAGCATATATACAGTAATCAACATTTGAAGTGGATCAAGTTAATCAAAGTTGTTCCTAAGACAAGAACGGGTATTGTTTAAATTCATGTATAACTTTGATGAAAGGTTTTGATCCACTTCAAATTCACACTAGTCAGATTTATCTAACAGTACTAATAAACTTAATGTGTTTTAAATACACAATAACCAGGTTAATATATTTATCATCAATAAATCCAATTTGTTTCAATCTTTTTAACTTTGAATATTGCTTGTTTCAGAACTAGTCATATTTATTTTTACCACGTTCATACTTGTTTTTAACTGAATAAATGTGGTTTTCGCAAAGAACATTAATGCTTATTCTAATGCATTTTGAAAATATGATTATTTAATGCGATGCAAATAGTAAACTTATAGATTACTTATGCTATGAGTTTTTTGAGTGCAGAAATCTGAGCCGTTTCATTTATGTACAGTACTACTAACATAAATGCATTAGCAGTTTATGTAACAAGTATATAACCAAAACAGGGTATTTTATATGCAATTCAAATGCATTAATCTTAAATTTAGGCCTGTAAATTAAATATTTTAGTTATAGCATCGGTGAAAGTGAGGTTGGTTGTTTGAGGCTCGAATGTTAATTTCGTGCTGCAGGAAACAGCTGGCGGTTAAAATGAAGCCTTGAACTTTATCCACGAGGGCACGTTTGCTCTCGCTGAGTGTGTGTGTGTGTGTGTGTGTGTGTGTTTGGGTGTGAACGAGTGTTTGAGAGTAAGTCACACCCTGGAAACACAAGCATATGCACAACAGACGGCAGTGAGAATCAATAGAGTTAAACTAACTGGTGCATGAGATTTAAAGAGACAGACACTCTTATCAATTTCATACCAGATAAACTACTTTCTGTCAGATGTTTAGGTTATAAAGTGTGTTTGTGCCAATCTTTCAGTGTCCAAATGCTTCATGAGGCGAGATGTATGTGGTAAACTGTTTTACGATAGAAATACTAAATGATTGACCGTAATATTCAGAAGTCTAAATATAAAATGATCAAATGATTTGAGCAGCTCCACATTCATTTTAAGACACTATAGACTCATTTTATAGGACTTTTGGGAGAAAAATCTGAGACAAAGCTGATACTTGAAGTACTTTTCATGTAAAAACTTTCAAAGCTCAAAGTCCAAGACAAAGTTAAAAGAACCAATTGACCCTTCGCTAAGCCCCGCCCTCCTTAGTTACTGTTGCTACGCCTGTCAAGCTTTCGCGTCTAGCACGTCTATTACAGTGTGTATGCACAAGTGTCAGACATTCCCAATGAGATAATTAGTAATTTTTGGCGAACATGTGAAATATCTGAGAGAGCAAGACAAAAGGGACTGCAGTATGCATTCGAGGGATATATCCACGACATAATATGCAACCGATTAGAGAATAATTTCATAAGAATTGAAGGGTAAGTGAAATGTGAAAATAATCTAATAATTATAAACCAAACAGCTTATCCATAAATCTTGTGGAATAACACTAACACCGGGAGAGCCGCGATCGGATTGGTTTAAAGTTACTCAGTCAGGGGTAACTGTTAGTAGGCCGTCAATTAACAAAATGCTGAAATATATTTTAAAGTATGTCAGTGAGCCTCTCTCTTGTCTTTAATCGTCTTATTTTACGTTAAAACATGTGCATTATGAACAAAGAACCGTCATTATTTCCAACTTCCAAGCAATCGGTGTTTTTGTTAATCCTGTGGACATGTAGTTGTGAATGTGGTCTCACACACTGCTGATCCACGCACATCATTTCTCATCTTGGCTTTTAGATTTTCGGGAAGGAAAAAAATTCCACTCCCCCATCCAAACTTTTAGGATACCGGGTATCAGATTTGCACAATCCGTACGCACAAAGCTTCGGCATGTTTCCCTCGCTCGAAAGCTTGCCAGACCTCCCGCGCCTAGTTACGGTTGCTAAGACACGATTGGCCAGTGGCGGTTTTCGGGCGTGGCTTAACGAAGGGTCAATTCTGAACAAATTGTTTAAACCTACAAAGTAATGTAACTCATTTGCATAATGCCAGCCTCTGGTCTTGATTGGCTGAGCAGCGTCTCTTAGCCCCGCCCTCAAACACTGTAGTGTATCTGAGACTGGAAGAGTTTTGTTCGTGTTGTTCGTGTCGAGAATACGCCGTTTTCTGAGATTGATACGGTAAAACCCACGCCATCGTTACTGTTCGTATTACTGTGTGTCAAGAGCTGAGATTCAGATATGATAATGAGTTTTTGTTTTCTGACCAATCAGAGCAGAGCAGCTCACAGAGAGGCGGGGCTTAGAGAGACTGAATCTTCGACCGAAGCATTTCAGACACTGAAGCCGCCTTTCCACTGCACACGACATTCGCGTACGATTGTCCCATTTCGCCCCCTAGTGTCAGTCGCACGGAACTTTGAAATTGGTCGTGATACAAACGTTACTCGGCTATTCACAATGGTAAAATGAATTATTTTAATTAATGTAATGCATGCATGAATATATCCACACAAAACAAATGACCCTCAATACATCTAAAATAAAAACATAGTAGATTTTATAGAGCTAATCAATATTAATATT
Source organism: Siphateles boraxobius (assembly GCF_051911475.1). Taxonomy (NCBI): domain Eukaryota; kingdom Metazoa; phylum Chordata; class Actinopteri; order Cypriniformes; family Leuciscidae; genus Siphateles; species Siphateles boraxobius. The sequence goes on from NW_027508787.1 coordinate 140,459, forward strand.
GATTCAATAATTATAAAAAAAAATGTTCTTCCATAATTATTAATAACCGACATTTTACAGAAATAGCGTTTACAGAATAACATTAAAGAGTTAAAATATTGGTAATTCTAGCCTCGCGCTCATAGTTTTGAGTATAATGCATCACATCCGTTTGACCGGTCGCATACGGTCTAGCCGAGGAAGTTCAGATATTTCAACAGATCCAAAGCTCAAATCGGATCCGAATTTTCCGCATACGCATATGATCGGAACTCCCCGCAGCTCCCGTACGACTCACACTGGAAATGAATGACTTCGGGTCCGACGGCTGTCGTTTGTCGTGTGCAGTGGAAAGGCGGCTTGAGAGAAAACAGCTGATGCTGCAGTGGAGATTATGAGATATATTTTCACTGGATGCATGTAAAACTATTGTAACTATTGTAGGAGTCTATAATGTGTGTGTGTGTGTCATACATGCATTAGTGTGTTTGACGAGAAATGATCTTGTGACCTGAATGTGACTGTAATCCCTGATTATTGAGCTTAAAGACAAGAGGAAACCATAAATATACAGTGAAACACTCTGAGAAAAAAATAAAGCGCAAGAACTAATTAGGTTAATAATGAAAGATTATAAGCGGCAGATTATGCATGTAAGCATTGATTGTCCTGGTCAGCTGTTACCTGTGTGTGTGTGTGTGTGTGTGTGTGTGTGTGTGTGTGTGTGTGTGTGTGTGTGTGTGTGTGTGTGTGTGTGTGTGTGTTTGTGTGTGTGTGTTTGTGTGTGTGTGTGAGAGACAGTAAGTGTGAGTGTGTGTATGAGTGAGTGTGTATGAGTGAGTGTGTATCTCATTGTGTATGTGTGTGGGTGAGTAAGTGTGTGAGTGTGTGTATGAGTGAGTATGTATGTGTGTGTGTGTTAGTGACTGTCTATTACCTGTACGCATCCCTGTGTGTGTCTGCGTGTGTGTGTCTGCATGTGTCTGTTACCTGTGTGTGTGTGTGTGTGTCTGTTACTTGTGCGTGACCCTGTGTGTCCCTCTGTGTGTCTCCATTTGAGTGTGTATCTCTGTGTGTGTGTGTGTATCTGTATCTCTGTGTGTGTGTGGGTGTGTGTGTGTCTGTTATCTGTACGTGTCCCTGTGTGTGTCTGCATGTGAGTGTGTATCTGTATCTGTGTGTGTATGTGTATCTGTGTGCGTGTCTGTTACCTGTACGTGTCCCTGTGTGTGAGTGTGTATCTCTCTGTGTGTGTGTGTGTGTGTGTGTGTGTGTATATGTTACCTGTACGTGTCCCTGTGTGTATGCATGTGAGTGTGTGTGTGTGTGTGTGTGTGTGTCTGTTACCTATACGTGTCCCTGTGTATATGCATGTGAGTGTGTATCTGTGTGTGTGTGTGTGTGTGTGTTTGTTTCTGTTACCTGTACGTGTCCCTGTGTGTGTCTGTGTGTGAGTGTGTATCTCTGTGTGTGTGTGTGTGTGTGTGTGTGTGTGTGTGTGTGTATCTGTTACCTGTACGTGTCCCTGTGTGTATACATGTGAGTGTGTATCTGTGTGTGTGTGTGTTTGTTTTTGTGATTTGTGAGGACACAAATGTGTATAATGACATGGGTATTACACTGGTATTACAACTTGAACGTGAAAAATTAGGACATTTCCTGAGTCCTCATATTTCAAATGGCTTTAAAAACATACTAAGCAGTGTTTTATTAAAAATGTAAAAATGCAGAATGTCTCCTGTGACGGGTAGGTTTAGGGATAGGGGCAGTGTGTGTGTGTGTGTGTGTGTGTGTGTGTGTGTGTGTGTGTGTGTGTGTGTGTGTGTGTGATGGATAGGTTTAGGGATAGGGGCAGTGTGTGTGTGTGTGTGTGTGTGTGTTTGTGTGTGTGTGATTGGTAGGTTTAGGGATAGAGGCAGTGTGTGTGTGTGTGTGTTTGTGTGTGTGTCTGTTACCTGTACGTGTCCCTGTGTGTGTCTGCGTGTGGCGGTGCTCATGTCCCACTGGCTGTAGGATCTGCTCGGGCTGCTGAGAGAGTGTGTGTGTGTGTGTGTGTCCTGGTAGGGGTTCCGGGGGAGGTTGCTGGAGCTCTGGCTGCGGGAGATGGGACCCGTACACACACCCGGGACCGTCAGGTGACCCGCGGGCGAGGAAGCAGGGAATGATGGGAAATGTCCTCTCACTGGGACTCGGCTACAGTTCAGATTCTCCATGGACCGACAGAACTGCTTATCAGGCACTGAGAGGAACAACACACAATAACCCTTAAAGACACACTTCAGCAACAAACTAAATCACGTCATCATCCCCTCATGTAGTAGAAATGCATTTGTTTTATTGTACTTTTTAGCTGCATTTTTATGTGATAATGCAAATAATTGTTTTTAATCTGATTAATGGAAATGGAGAGTAGCATAATGAAATCATTGCAATATTTATGACATTGCTGAAGTTTTATAAGGCAGAAAACAATTATATTAATATATTTAAATTCGTGCTGTCAAATCGATCAATCGTGATTAATTGCATGTAACAAAAGTTTGTGTTAATATAATGTGTGTGTACATATAGATATATCAATGTGTGTGTGTATATATATATATATATATATATATATATATATACACACACACACATATATATAAATGTAATAATATATTTACACACATATAAACAAACTTTTATGTTTGTGTTTATATAATATGTGTGTACATATATATATAAATGTGTGTGTGTTTATATACACTCACCTAAAGGATTATTAGGAACACCTGTTCAATTTCTCATTAATGCAATTATCTAATCAACCAATCACATGGCAGTTGCTTCAATGCATTTAGGGGTGTGGTCCTGATCAAGACAATCTCCTGAACTCCAAACTGAATGTCAGAATGGGAAAGAAAGGTGATTTAAGCAATTTTGAGCGTGGCATGGTTGTTGGTGCCAGACGGGCCGGTCTGAGTATTTCACAATCTGCTCAGTTACTGGGATTTTCACGCACAACCATTTCTAGGGTTTACAAAGAATGGTGTGAAAAGGGAAACACATCCAGTATGCGGCAGTCCTGTGGGCGAAAATGCCTTGTTGATGCTAGAGGTCAGAGGAGAATGGGCCGACTGATTCAAGCTGATAGAAGAGCAACTTTGACTGAAATAACCACTCGTTACAACCGAGGTATGCAGCAAAGCATTTGTGAAGCCACAACACGCACAACCTTGAGGCGGATGGGCTTCAACAGCAGAAGACCCCATCGGGTACCACTCATCTCCACTACAAATAGGAAAAAGAGGCTACAATTTGCAAGAGCTCACCAAAATTGGACAGTTGAAGACTGGAAAAATGTTGCCTGGTCTGAGGAGTCTCGATTTCTGTTGAGACATTTAGATGGTAGAGTCAGAATAATGGATGCATCATGCCTTGTTACCACTGTGCAGGCTGGTGGTGGTGGTGTAATGGTGTGGGGGATGTTTTCTTGGCACACTTTAGGCCCCTTAAAGCCAATTGGGCATTGTTTAAATGCCACGGCCTACCTGAGCATTGTTTCTGACCATGTCCATCCCTTTATGGCCACCATGTACCCATCCTCTGATGGCTACTTCCAGCAGGATAATGCACCATGTCAAAAAGGTCGAATCATTTCAAATTGGTTTCTTGAACATGACAATGAGTTCACTGTACTAAAATGGCCCCCACAGTCACCAGATCTCAACCCAATAGAGCATCTTTGGGATGTGGTGGAACGGGAGCTTGGTGCCCTGGATGTGCATCCCACAAATCTCCATCAACTGCAAGATGCTATCGTATCAATATGGGCCAACATTTCTAAAGAATGCTTTCAGCACCTTGTTGAATCAATGCCACGTAGAATTAAGGCAGTTCTGAAGGCGAAAGGGGGTCAAACAGTATTAGTATGGTGTTCCTAATAATTCCCACGTTCCCGAGCACACCCGGGCCCTTAAGAGAACAGCCAGAAAAATGGAGCGCAACTGGAAGAAAACAAAACTAGAGGTATTTCGGATTGCATGGAAAGAGAGCTCGATTGCTTACAGAGAGGCTTTAAAAGCTGCTAGATCTGCTTATTTTTCAACCCTATTAGAAGAAAACAAACATAATCCTAGGTATTTATTTGAAAAAGTGGCTAAACTAAAGAAAAAGAAAGCTTCAAGCCCAGAAGTTTCCAAGAAACACAGCAGTAATGACTTTATGAACTTCTTCACTTATAAGATCGATAATATTAGGGACAAAATTATAACTATGCAACCGTCTACTACAGTATCGCATCAGGGAGTGCATTATAGTCTCCCTGAGGAAAAATTTGATTCATTTGTTGCTATAGAAGAAGAATGACAAGATCTAAATCGACAACTTGTATGTTAGACCCTATACCGACTAAACTATTGAAAGAGATGCTTCCAGAGGTCATAGATCCTCTTCTCAATATATCATTAATTCGTCTTTGTCTCTAGGATACGTACCAAAAACCTTTAAGCTGGCTATGATTAAACCGCTTGTTAAAAAAACGCAACTTGATCCTACGGAATTAGTCAATTACAAGCCGATCTCAAATCTACCTTTTCTGTCAAAGATACTAGAAAAGGCAGTATCCTCACAACTCTGTTCCTTTCTTGAAGGAAATGATGTCTGCGAGGATTTCCAGTCCGGATTTAGACCGCACCATAGCACTGAGAGAGCTCTCATTAGAGTCACAAATGATTTGCTCTTATCATCCGATCGTGGTTGTATCTCTCTATTAGTGTTACTTGATCTTAGTGCTGCATTTGACACCATTGACCACAACATTCTATTAAATAGATTAGAAAACTATGTTGGCATTAGTGGAATTGCACTAGCATGGTTTAAATCATATTTATCTGACCATTATCAGTTTGTAGCAGTAAATGAAGAGATGTCTTATCGGTCAAAAGTTCAGTATGGCGTACCGCAAGGCTCAGTACTAGGACCGTTGCTGTTCACTCTGTACATGCTACCGTTAGGAGATATCATTAGGAAACATGGAATTAGTTTTCACTGTTATGCTGATGATACTCAGCTCTATATTTCCTCAAATCTAATGAAACTTACCAATTCACAAAATTATCGGAATGCATAGTTGATATAAAAAAGTGGATGACTAGTAATTTCCTACTACTAAATTCTGAAAAAACAGAGATTCTAATTATTGGACAAAAAACTTCCACACGCAATAACCTAGAATACTGTCTAACACTTGATGGCTGCTCTGTCAAGTCTTCGTCGTCAGTTAGGAATTTGAATTTAACAATACTATTACAACTTTACTTTCCAGTTCTCTCTGTAAAGCTGCTTTGAAACAATTTGTATTGTAAAAGCGCTATATAAATAAAGGTGACTTGACTTGACTAATAATCCTTTAGGTGAGTGTGTATACAGACACATATATATATAAAAAATATATATACACGCATATAAACAAACATTTATGTTAGATGCATTTAATTGCAAATAATCAATTTGACAGCACTAATTTAAATATATTTAATATTATATTTATATAGTAAATATCTGCACACTGATATTTATTTTAAAATCATTAAATATATTTTATATATATTTAAATTTTATATAAAATATATTTAATTTTCACTTCTATGTTTACATATTTCTCCATATATGCCATTTCCCTGGGAATCGAACCCATGACCTTGGTGTTGCAAGCGCCAACACTCTACTGTTGATAGAGTTGATCTACGCATCTGAACATTTTATATTTAGTTAGTTAATTATAAATGAATACTGTAATTCAGCAGGAATGTATTAAATCGATATTGTGACAGAAGATTTTTAATTCAAATAAATTCTGTTCTTTAGAACTTTTTATTCATCAAAGAATCCTTGAAAATAAAATGCATCACAGTTTCGACTAAAATATTAAGCAGCACAACTGATAATAATCAGAAATGTTTCTTAAGCATCAAATCATCATATTATACTGATTTCTGAAGGATCATGTGACACCGAAGACTGCAGTAATGATGCTGAAAATTCAGCTTTGATTACAGGAATAAATTACACTTTACTATATATTCACATAGAAATTAATTGTTTTAAATTCTAATAATATTTCACTGTATTTTGGATCAAATAAATACATAAAAAGTTACCTGAGCAGTGCGTTTGCATGCAGGGCGTGAGAGAACCTCGTGGGATCATCTTGAGACCGCCTGATTGGCTGCTGGGCATCGAGGGGCGGAACGAGCTGACAGGAAGCTCGATAACGTACGTCGCCGGCACGTAAACGGGTTTGACCTTCCCGCCGGCGCCGATCCTCCGGGCCTGCCACCAGTCCGCATTCGTCTTCTTCAGGAGCAGGAATCGCTCGCCCTCGTGGATCGAGACCTGACGTCCGTCGGCGCCGCGGTACGAATAATCATACTGGGCTTCCAGAATCACAGTGTTACCCAGTCTCGACCCAGGACCCGACCCGCTCGCGGACGCCATGATGGTTCCCCGGCGCCAGCTGCCCGACAGCATGATTCTGCTCAGGGGGATCGTCGCACACACACACCACCACAGCGAGACGAGAGGAAGGTGGCGAGTGCCATGATCTGGAACACAAAAACACCAAATATATATTAGCAATAACAGCATGCTTATATAATGGCAATAATCAAATTCAATTTCACTCCCTTCTAGCATAGAAAACTTCTACATCAAGAACATCAACATCGAGTGCCATGATCTAGAACAGAAAAGCACCCAATATATATATATTTACAAAAATAGCATGCTTATGTAATGGAAGAAATCACATAATACGTTTATGATTATTTATTTGGCGGATGCTTTTATTAGGGATGCGCCGATATGAACATTTTGCCGATACCGATAATTCTTTATACTTGAAAGCCGATAACCGATATATCGGCCGATAAATCTAAATCCAGATGTTTATGTAATTTCTGAGAGCCTGATTACAAAAACAAAAGGCTCAGCATTAAAATCCATGTCCCAAACACACAATTATAATGTTTTTATTTTAATTTTATGTAGCTTATATGACAGACTTCACTGTATTTTCCATTTT
>NW_027508787.1:157500-162500 GCF_051911475.1 Siphateles boraxobius
ATCCTGAACGCTGAACTCTCAGACAAACGCTTCAGTTTAGGGTTCTAGACTCAATTAAATACAACCATTTACGCCAAAAAGGCTCTAAATAAGGAAAAATGTCTTAAATTATTGCATAATACCTTCATGTTAAACAGGATGTTGCATTTGTTTAGTGATAAAGTATTTTTACGAGATTCATAAAATGTTATTAAAATGAAAAATGAATGATGGAACCCTTTAAGCTTCTATACAGAATTACATAATGCTAAAGAAGAATACACACTTTAAAACCTTTGTTTAACCTTTATGTCATGCAATATTTATTTACGTTCCCATGCATTTTTTATCAATGCAAACAATGACTGTAAAATACACCAAAACCACAACAATGCGCTGTAATATTTACGTTTTAGATGCGGTCAATATTTCAGCATCTGTCCAAACATACAATACAATCCCTGTAAATGTTGCATACTAATACCTGACAGATCCGGCTGCAAATACATGTGCATTTGATGGTTCATAATCTTACTTTTTAAAGTTTGGTTTTATCATGTTTATCTCACACGTGATTTTATGAGCTTTTAGAGTTTCAGCTTTAAAATCAATTAAATCCAGTGTAATGAAGTTTACAAAAGAAGGTCAGCAATGAAACTGAAGCTTCAAGTTTAACAAGTTGAAATGTATTTTTCCTCTTCCTGTTTATACAGGAACTTGAACCGAAACAGGGGATTCATATGCGATTCATATGTGAGAAATACAGAAGATAAGACATAATCAAAAATCTCGAGTGAATCTTCAGGCACTTTAATATTTAATATTCATAAATATAACACATGAAACAGATCAGATCAGCATGTTCTAGTTGTTTAAATGTCATGAAACCAAGCGGATGCAGAAAACAGTCAATCTGAAACTCACGCCTGAAACGCTGCAGAAAATAATCTGCTTCATTCATGGGATTTTCTGAAAGAAATGCATTTACGCAGCAGAATTATGACGGAATGACTTTACAGTAAACCGCTTTTGCTTTGTTCTGCAATAGTGCAAAAGAAGATTGTTACGCAATTTTTCAGATAATGTGTTGCTCGGCTGTTCTTGTATAAACGGACACACTGGTAGTCCAGGAAACAGATCAGCACAGACACTCATAACTCATAAATCAGAAATATGTCAATCGTTTCTCCTAGACGACAGGAAATCATCACTTCCTGCCTTATCAATGATGCCTTAAACTGAGCTCAACTGTGTGTGTGTGTGTGTGTGTGTTTGTGTGTGTGCGCGCATGTGTGTGTGTGTGTGTGTGCATATGTGTGTGTGCGCGCATGTGTGCAAGTGTGTGTGTGTGTGCATGTGTGTGTGTGCGTGTGTGTGTGTACACGTGTGTGTGTGTGCATGTGTGTGTGTGTGTGTGTGCGTGTGTGTGTGCACGTGTGTGTGTGCGCGTGTGTGTGTGTAAGTGTGTGTGTGCGCTCAAGTGTGTGTGTGTGTGTGTGCGTGTGTGTGTGTGTGTGTGTGTGCGCGCGTGTGTGTGTGTGTGTGTGCGCGCATGTGTGTAAGTGTGTGTGTGAGTGTGTGTGTGCGACTGTGAGTATGTGTGTGAGCGTGTGTGTGTGTGTGTGTGTGTGTGTGTGTGTACTAGACTTGTATATTATTTCTCTTTATAAAGTCTCAGCGCATGAGAAACACTGGTCATGTTATCAATCTGTGAGTTATGGATCACGGTCGGCTGGTTCTGGCCCGTGGCGGTTCATACTCATGTGTGTGTGTGTGTGTGTGTGTGTGTGTGTGTCTGTGTGTGTGTGTCAGATATTCCCTCTGAATCTAACGCACCGGCTGAGTGTGTGTCTCTCAGATGTGGAGTGACAGCGAGAGTCTCACACACAAAAGCAACAGAACAACCACAATACACTTTATTTTACAGTGATTGTTATATATGTTCCATGTAGTTACTATAGTAATAACAGTAAAGTATGCATCATTACAATTAACTAACCTTAAACAGCAACTCTACAGTAAGTTAATGTAGTTAATTTATATTACTCAGTAGTACTTATTTTGAGTAAGTACAATGTAACTAATATAGTGTTAGGATTAGGGTTTGGTTGAGGGTTATTACCATGTAATTATGCTTAATTTATCGTTATTACTATAGGAACTACATGTAACATATATAACAATGAGACTGTAAAATAAAGTGTAACCAATGCAATCATTTAAGAATCAACCACTGAAAAACCAACAGTGCATCTGAACATCGGCGTAGTTAAACCTCAGAGAGATTTGTTTAAAATACTAGATAACATCAAAATAAAAGAGCATTGTTATGAAACACGTTTCATCCACTGCACTACTGTACATTACTGAACAATAAACTACTGAATCACCTCATTTAGATACTGTATTTCTATTTAAATAATATGTACACTTTATAAAAACACTGCAAAATGTTAATCACAGAGCGATTAAGTAAATAATAGCAAAATGTTAAGTTTTTCTTTACACAGGACATGCAAATGGACGTTTTGGTCTATTAATTTGCTTACAAATCAATCAAAAAGTGTTGTACAAGTAATATTCTTGCTCAGTCGGTTCAATATTTCCTCTCTAAAATAGATATTATTGCGAAAGTGTGAGTTTGTGAGCTGTAATAATGTGATCGTGGCTTACCGGTGACTGCAGGTGCATCCGCGCGCGTTACTCCAGGTGTCACTGAACCGGACGGCGCTCGAGCTCGAGCTCTCACGAGCAGGGCGGGGCTTTGTGGGATCCTTCACGTGACCAAGAAGAGCCAATCAGAGAGACGCTCCATAAGCTAACGTCATTTGCATCTTCTTTGATTTTTTTAAATTTGCTTCCTGCACTATTTTTTATTGTCTGACGCTTTGACAATATTGTACATAAAGCATCATGACAGTTAGCCTGAAATTTGTCTACATTGTCCTATGTTTTTTTTAAAAGTCAGTTTCATACAATATGGCTAAAAAATGAATGTAAATTTAGCTGTATTCTCCACCCAAAAGTATGAAAGCACGTTGAGAATATATTATATTTTATTTAACCTAACCTACAAAATAATAGAAAAAAAGGAGGGAAAAGAAATAATATGATGTAAAACCAGAAGAAATATGTCAGATTCCACACTATTTGTAAATTAGGTTTTCTTGGAACATTCTCAGTTTGTTGCGTTAATAATAACTGCGCATTGAATTATAAAAAATTAACTAGTCCTCTCAGATTTGTGGACCAGTGTAAATATTAATATATAAAAATAATGATCAGAATTCTAAGTAATATTGTTCTAAATACAAATATAAATATATAATGCTTAAAATTAATAATCGTGAATTGATTTGAGGCTTTGACAACGGCATCGACCAATTACATCGAGGCGATTCGCTTTTTAACCAATGAGCTTATCGCTGTCATGACGGATCGTTTACCCCTGAGCCGTTGCATTATGGGTATTGTAGTCTTCCGCCAGCATGAGATCAGCCCAATTCCGACGGACGAACGATGATTAAAAACTACAATTTCCTCTGACGACGCCACGTGGTTTGACGCTCGGTTGCATCAGCGTAAATAGTTGATTCAGGGACCGGTTTTGATCACTCTTCTGAGTTAAAGCGCTGTGTCTGCCTCTCCTGTCGAAGTAGATTCATTAAAGAGTGTCCCAAAGTGACAGAGGGTCAAATGAAACTGTATATTTCTGAGGGGAACCCGCACTGTATTAAAGCACTAGCGGTGCTGGAACTCACTGGAGTAAAATGTGACATAGAAGTGATCAGCCACGAGGGTGAGTGACATTATTATCAGTGTCTGTGAGGAACTTTATGTTGTTGCTTCAGTAAAGATGCTGTTTAGGGTTGTTGACTGATAATGTCATTTTTTTACACTAGTGCAACGGGCTATATGTAAATGGTAAACAATAAGTACCATGGTATGTCTATGTTATGACAACGTGTGTTTTTGCATTGCTTTAACTTAGTTAAACAATTTTCAACTCTTATTATAAGTTATACAAGATTCAACTCATTTTTAAAGTCAGTTTAATGTAACTTGAGTTAAAATGACTTAAACATGCAAGTTGATTGTACTTGAATGTTTAAGGCTGCATTTTTATATATACCATGGTAATACAATGTTTACCAATACAATATTATCATAGTTTAATCAAAGTACTGATTTATTACCATGGTAGCATTCCAGTACTTGTGTAAGTGTGTTTCTGTGTGTTTTGTGTCTCCCAGAGAAAGTGGTCCCGCACCTCAGCCGTCCGGTGTCGCCCGTCCTGCTGTTACCCAGCGGTCAACATCTCTTCAGTCCCAACAGCATCTGCCAGTGAGTGTGTGTGTGTGTGTGTGTTACCCAGCGGTCAACATCTCTTCAGTCCCAACAGCATCTGCCAGTGAGTGTGTGTGTGTGTGTGTGTTACCCAGCGGTCAACATCTCTTCAGTCCCAACAGCATCTGTAAGTGAGTGTGTGTGTGTGTGTGTGTGTTACCCAGCGGTCAACATCTCTTCAGTCCCAACAGCATCTGCCAGTGAGTGTGTGTGTGTGTGTGTGTGTGTGTGTGTGTGTGTTACCCAGCGGTCAACATCTCTTCAGTCCCAACAGCATCTGCCAGTGAGTGTGTGTGTGTGTGTGTGTGTGTGTTACCCAGCGGTCAACATCTCTTCAGTCCCAACAGCATCTGCCAGTGAGTGTGTGTGTGTGAGTGAGTGAGTGTGTGTGTGTGTGTGTGTGTGTGTTACCCAGCGGTCAACATCTCTTCAGTCCCAACAGCATCTGCCAGTGTGTGAGTGAGTGTGTGTGTGTGTGTGTTACCCAGCGGTCAACATCTCTTCAGTCCCAACAGCATCTGCCAGTGAGTGTGTGTGTGTGAGTGAGTGAGTGTGTGTGTGTGTGTGTGTGTGTGTGTGTGTGTGTGTGTGTGTGTGTGTGTGTTACCCAGCGGTCAACATCTCTTCAGTCCCAACAGCATCTGCCAGTGAGTGTGTGTGTGTGTGAGTGAGTG
>NW_027508787.1:167500-170000 GCF_051911475.1 Siphateles boraxobius
GTTATTCTGTTAAAAACACACCTAAAATAATGATAGCAATCTTGAGGAAATGAGCAGCTTAAAATTATCAGAAAAATGAAACCGAAAGTTAAAATTTATATTTTATCACTTCAGATTTATTTCAGTTGGAGCATAAATGTTTTACTATCTATTTTATAGTTTTAATAGTTTTAGTTAACAACAATAACCTAGATCTGAACAAACTACACAATAACAACAACAAACACCTGAGGAGAAACATCAGAAGACCAAAAGAGAAACAAAAAAATTACCAATGAAGAAAATATAAACAAAACAACGTGTGTGTGTGTGTGTGTGTGTGTGTGTGTGTGTGTGTGTGTGTGTGTGTGTGTGTGTGTGTGTGTGTGTGTGTGGGGACATGAACCAGATAAAAAGCCTGTTAATCACACAATTGTATTTTAAGTTCCTGGATGAAACCAGTTTATAGTTGCTCTCTGTCCTCATTCTCAGTGGTTTGAAATGATTATATGAATGATATACAGTATATGACACTAAATATCGTGTGTGTGTCCCCACAGATACCTGTATGATGTCAGCGGTCAGGCTTTGACTGTCGCCACAAGCCAGTGGCTGGAATGGGAGGCCACAAATTTACAGGTGATAATCTGCAATGTCAAATATTAAAGGAATAATTCATATAAAAAACTAAATTCTGTCATCATGTGGTTCCAAACCCGTGAGACTCTCCTCCATCTTTCAAACAAGATGCACTTTATATGAACATACATATACATTTTATATTTACATGTATATATTTACACTTATATTTATAATAGAGCCCGACCGATATGGATTTTTGGGGGCCGATTCCGATAAAATCCGATATATCGGCCGATATTATTTATGTTAATATTATAATACAGTAGCAATATTATGTATGTGTATTATAGTACAGTACCAGTCAAGAGTTTGGACACTTTTCTATTGGTGTGTACAAACTTTTGATGGGTACTGTATATAGAATACACAGTATTTAAACAGAATAAATATATAAACCTTCTGCAATGATCACTCAAATGTGGTGATCAAACACTTGTGTGACAAAGATGTGTAATGGAGGCCGGGGGAATGATAGAAGGAGAATGATACATTTGAGCTGTAAACAAACTAGTTTGCATTGCATGTTATATTATATTATATTCAAAATACTGTTGCATAATCTTCACTAACGACTTTGTCTTTTAATTTAGTCACGTTATATAAAACCCAACTTGTATCAATAAATATATCAAAAGTGTCACTGACATTATCTTCTATTTTTAGTCTTAATTCCTCTAATCTCTACCAGTGGAGGAACAACTCAGATCTTTTTACTAAAGTAAAATTAATAATATCATAATGAAAACGTTTTTAATTCCATAATGTACAGTACTTTTATACTATTTTAAATAAGTAGTAAGCAAAATGTACTAAACGTGAAACATAAAGTGTTATAATTATATAAATTATAGGAATATTGCTTGATGTTGTAGCGTAGCGTTATAGGCAGAATGAGCTTTAACACATTGGGCCCTATTTTAACGATCTGAAACGCAAGTGTCAAAGCGAAAGTAACTTTGTGGGCGGATCCTGGCGCTGTTGCTATTTTCCCGGCGGGATAAATGCCTCTTGCGCCTGGCGCAAATCTAAAAGGGGTTGGTCTGAAGTAGCTTCATTATTCATAGCTGTGGTTTGGGCGTAACAGGAAACAAACCAATAAGAGCGTCATATCACATTCCCTTTAAGAGCATGAGGAACGAGGTGCGCTTGTTCCATGGCGCAATACTATTATAACGGCGCATTTACCAGGCGCGCTTCAGAATCGGTTCACAGCCGAGGAGATCGATGTACTCGTCAGGGCCGTAAAAGAAAGAGAAGTGACATTGGAGAATGGACAAACCCACCTAAATTAGCTTCGGTTAAACATGGATATAATAATTTGGGTAGATGTGTAAGCTTTATGCCTATTTTCCCCATCGTCATGGACACAACAATGATTTCCCTCGTGTTTTAATATTTTTCCTTATAATAATGTATCATTTGCAAAAAGTTAAATGCATCTGTGTAGATGAGAGAATCATCTACAGTGTATGCGCGTTGTTCACACTCTGTATTATGGCCAAGCATGCGCGCTTAAAATAGCATCTGAATGTACGCGCAACGCGCCACTGACTTTAGACAAGGTTTTTTTCTGGTCAGTGGCGCAATTGTTTTATAGAACAGCAAAATAGCATGAGGGAAAGTTTGCGCCGGAACACGCCTCCTCTTTGCGCTGAACCGCCCCGGGGAGTGCAAGTGTATTTCTTAGTTAACCGACGTGTGTCTGTGGAGGGAAAAGTCCGCTTTGCGCGGGTGCAAAATAGGAATGATACATGTGTCAGTGTACAAAGTCATTTGCGCCGGGTGCAAGATAGGGCCCTGTGTCTACACACCGGACGCGGCCGTTATCGCTCGCGTGAGTCGCAACAGCTGTTTACCCGCGACACGTTACAGAGCAGAA